>NW_025110721.1:326545-460894 GCF_011392965.1 Frieseomelitta varia
TTTTTTGAGATTATATTCACACATTCTTCATTCTTATCCAAAATACATATTATTCAAAGAATGGAAACAATCTCTATTCAGGTTCCATCTCTTTAATAAAATTCATGGTAATTTAAATTTGCATGAACAGTAATCTAGCGGTGATGTATTATTTACAGTGAGTATCACTTGAATATTGTTTAATAATATGTGATTAACAGATTGTAGATTGTATGCATTTATGGAAAATTGGGAGTAAAATGCAAAAGTATATACACATTACATTTGATACATAAAAATATGCAGATATAGAACATATAATGTATAGTAAATGAAACAAATTTTTTAATTTTTCCAGAACATTCGTAAAAATTTTAAAATGCATGTAATTAACCTAGTAATTACAAGTACAATCGAACATCTATCTCATCTATGTTGAATAAAACAGCCGAAAAAAATTCTACATTAAATTGTAGAAGTTCTTTGTAAAGTAAAGTTTAAGTCTTGAAATCTATAGCAAATTAATCTCGAAAACAGTGTTCAATGTTTTTACACACTATGACAATTTGTAGCATTTTCAAGAAGAGAAATATTTTCATATTTTCATTTCAGAAAAAAATAATGTGACACGATATTTCTCACCTAGTGAGCAACAATTTTAGGCATCGACAATTTTCATATATACGATTTTAAGTGACACTCACTGTATGTATTAGATTATTTAATAAATTTAAATATCGCTGATGGTGGTGCAACAATGTTTGATGAAAAAGATTAATAAGTCGTCTTTCGCAATTTTATGTTTTATCGTGGATTAAAAAACGAACGTTGACAAACTGAGTGAACGTCATTGCATTGTTACGTTATTTTCATCGAGGAAAAATCGCCGTTGAATTATGTAGGATAAATTGTGGAACATACGGGGACAATATTTTGTAGGAAAAACGTGTCAAATATGGTTTAAGAAATTGAGAAATGGTAATTTTAATGTGAGTGGCAGTTCACGTTCTGGACGGCCTTAGGCGATCGAATTGCAATCTCCTTTCATTCTCTTTTCAGACACAATAGTTTTGTTTATTCTATATCAAAGCAAATGTTATTTTTTATCCAGTAATGTATACAACGTGTTATGTAACTGGTGACAGAAACTAAAAAAAAAAGTATTGTTGACTTCGTTTCTGAAAAAATCGACATTGAAAATTTGTTAGGTGTCTTTACATTTGATTAAAAATGTTCCAATTAAGATTTTGTTCTTCAGAAACTTTGAACGTGTTTAATTAAGTTTAGCACAAATATATTTGATAAATACTCGAATTTAACTTTCCAAAATTTGAACGAAACTTAAATTAAATCAAAATCTAACAAATGTAATATACAATATTAAAAATGCTTTTATGTACATCGAGCTGCCTCAAAAATAATTTAATGTTCCAATTTAAATTTAATATTCAAATTTAACTTTCTGCGAAACGTTTCATGGAAAAAAAATTTATTCTATATTTTTTTATTTTCGTAATAATCTTGTTGATTATTTATTCTTAGCTAATTCAGAATTGGCTAATATATATGATAAATCTTCAAACTTGATAATCTCGATTTTTGTTTATGTATAAAAACTACTTTTCAACTTATTTTTCTTTTCAATGTAATTAATATCTCCTTTTTGCTTGTACTGTCAATTATATAATATTTTATATAAAAATTTGTATCTTTCAAATAATCTTTGAAGCAAAGATTTTTTTATCTCGAATCTAGTATTAACCATTTAATCAAAGACTTCTAAAATTAAGGATAATTATTAATAATTAATAAAGGCAAATTAACTGTGGTCTTCTTCAATTTTGGTCCTCGTATGTGAAATTATAAAATAATAGAAATGATACGGTGCCAGTAAAGAATAATGGATCAATAAATGAAGAAACCACTGCATTCAAAAGATTAGAATCTCAGTGACAAATTAACTCGTTAACAGGTATGTAACATTTGAACTTATTTATTCCATTCGAGATTCACGACGAAAATGAAATATATACATGGGACGATGAAACGTGAAGTCCCATTTAATGAATTTCACCGCGGAATATTAAAAGAATAGTTCGCTAACGAAATTGTGTGTTTGCCGTTAGAGAGTAGTAAGAAGTTTTTCCTAATTAAACGAGCAAAATCGATTACGTTACGAAGGAGTTAAAAATTCAGTTCACGCCGGTGGAGGTTTTGCGTTCTTCTTTCATCCGACGGTTGCATCGTTTTTACATGCAACGGCGGAATCGATGTTTTCAATACTCCGCGAGTGAAATAAAATAAACATATTGGAGATTGAATTTTTTTGCAACCACCGCCGGTTTAATTCCTTTTGATCGATGCACGCGCACACGACGCACGATAAAAACGGCTAATGTTCAGTAACGCAAGATTTAGTGCTTTTACCTTCGTTGGATAGCAAAATGTGTGATATATTATGACTTACTGTTAGTGTAACAATGGAAGGATAAAGTTATTCGTAAAATTAACATGGAGAAATAAAATGAACAACACGTGTAGATGTATATTATACATAGACGTTTGAATTATTGTAACACATACACAAAGTGTAACTACAATAGTTGACAACTTGTGTATATGTATTATATAATTAAGTATGATTTAAATTAAATTAAATTATGATATTATATTATAGTATATTATAGTATATTATGGTATATTATAATATATTATAGTATATTACAGTATATTATAGTATATTATAGTATATCATAGTATATTAAATTAAGTTAGTTCTAACAAATCAAATAGAAATGACTGTACTTTAAATATTGTGTACATTTGCATTTTGTGCAATTCTACATTTTCAAGTATACTTAAAGAAAGTGTTACTTGTGTAATAAATTGAAATTCAAATAACGATAATATTTTCGAAACAGAAAATAAAATATATGCACAGTAATATTAATGCTGTAGAATATCTCTTCTCAGGAATAATTTAAGCAACGCCAAACTTTTGAGCACGAATGATACCAAATTTAACAATATCCCTTTCTTATACTTAGAATATCTTTCATATGCTTTTTTGTTGTTAAATTACGTTTCTTTATTTTTTCTATTTTTTTTTCCTTTTTTCTTAAATTCTCACTGTACCTTTTGTCGTGTATTTGTGAGTAGCGTGTTCTTTTCCTTATTCCCAGGCAAGTTGAAAGACAAGTTAATGACAGTTGCATGACGCGTGCATAAAGATTCGAGATAGTTTGGAGTAATTAACTCATTATTTTTCTTTCCTTTTTTTTTTGTAAGATTGAATAAATATTATTATTAAAGAAAGTCGATCTTGGTGTAAATACCATCAGATATACATGAAATGTAACATCTTAATTTATATGCAAGTTGGATGATTACGAAGAAATAACAAGAGTATTATATAATAACCATAAATGCACTACGTAATATATATTTTGAATCACAATCTTGTCGAAAATAAAATGTATTGACAGTTTTCAATTTATCTGAAAATTTTTACAAATTCGACTTTAAAATATTTAAATCTTGACATCAGATAAGTTTAAAATACTAATGATGTCTTCTTAATTGAAATTAGTTTAGATTATGGAAGAATAACTAACATAAGGAGATATTATATAATAATCTTTAATGTATCATGTAGACTGTATATTTCAAATCTTCTTTCGAATAAAATTTACTGATAATTTTTAATTTATCTGCAAATTTTTGCAAACTCGTGTTTAAATTATTTAAGTGTTCAGTCTTCATTTAATTAAAGTGAGAACCAATTGAGTCCTTGTTATTTCCAAGAATTTAAGTTCAAAATTCGAATTCATATTCTATGAGACTACAATCTGCTTCTTCTTTTAAAGTGAAATAATTATTTTATCTTATATATAACTCATGCTCGTAACGAATTATGGTTTCAGTTCGAAAGAAAGAAGCAGATCATAGTCCCATGGAATGCAAACGTGAATTTTGAATTGAAATTCTTAAAACTGAAAATCTGAAAGATGATTAATAATACATGTGTATGTAGTGTTTCAACATCTTAGATCTAATATAGTATAACAAATTATAATAATAAATGCTAATCATGAAGATAGAAAAGTAATAATAATAAAATACAAAATGAAGATAAGTAATAATAATAAAATAAATATACAATAAAAAATAATAATAGTAAAATGAGACTGTATAAAATTAGACAAGAGAGACTATAATTTCTAATTCATCAAGATCAAACGTTACAGCTCATAGAGAATGAATTTAACAACTAATTTTTATACGTAACATTTATGTTGCATTATCGGTTGTTTCATTTCAAATGAGCAACTTGTGATTATTTCGTTATCAATAATTTGAAATATATGCAACGTACGTACGTATACGTAGATGGCGTGATTACGTTTCATTATATTGATTACGTTCAATTATATCGACACTTCAATAAACATAGTTCGAACGATTTATACTCTGTCGGCAATTATTGAAATGTAGAATTATACTCCGTTGGCAATCATTTTAAAAATGTAGAATTATATCGTCGTTATGCAAAACATTATTATTGAAGATTAAATGTAAAACATGGGAAAATTAATTAACAATCGTTCGTACAGCGAGCATCACTTTATTAATGAGATACGGAGGAATACATTCGTTATCGAATTCGCGATGATGAACAGTCGTTAATTTTAATAACGTCGCCCGAGTAGCAAAAATTCCCAAAATTATTATCATGATATTAATGTGAAAGACGAGATGAAGGCGCCATTCAATCGTCATCGGTTTTTGTCTCTTTTTGACTGTCGAATTAAAAGCATTAATAGATGTGAAAATAATTGGAACAATTGCACAACTTTCGCCGTGACGTTTGACGTGTGAAAAATGTATTGCCGATGAAATCCATAATTGATTCAATTTTTCACGTTGGTAAAAATAGAAATGGTTTGGGATTTTACTATGGAGAATATGTGTAAATTGCAAAGAAATTTCTTCGTAAAATATGTTGTATCTGAATTTTGATAATTGAAACTTTCACAAAATTACTGTGATTCGTCTGCTTGGTCAATTTTATCTTCAGAACTATGAAAGAAAATTCGTTTATTGTTAATCGAATGATTTAGCGAATATTTTTTCATCGTTCACGTTCCTAGGTTCTGTAATTTCGTGCAATTTTAAAAAATTGAATTATTCCTAACATTATGATTGAAACACGAATTTTTATGCAAATTCAAAATTCATTTGAAAATATTAGAAAAGTAGAACTTCTACGAGAAATTGTTCTATGATATGAATATATTGTAATAAGCATTGCACTTTAGATATTTTATACATAAAAACCTGCAATCTATGATAAATTGTTGCTTGGTCTTTAATAAATTAATTAAAAAGCATCATTTAAAATTTTTTTACTTCTAATAATGCCTATCCTCCATTAAATAAAACGCACAAGTAAATGTATCTTTTAATATAAATTGCCAGTGTAGGAGTACTATTTAACATTAATCCTGTGAAATCTGTGTAAAAAAACAAGGACAATAAGAATACTGTTTCTGCTTGTTTTTGTCTTTCATACGATAGATTTTATTCTATTGGAATTGATATTAAAATATTTCCTAAACTAATAATTTTTTGATATGCATAGGTTAATACTTATTTTTACAAAGAATGTCGAGATACAGCGATTAGTGCTCTATTAATATATATTGCTCTATTTGAAAAAGTAAAATTTTTTAAATCCTTCTGCTTACAAAAAAATTATATTGCTCTATTTGAAAAAGTAAAATTTTTTAAATCCTTCTGCTTACAAAAAAATTATCACTCATATTATAAGTCTCTTAAATATGTCTTTAAAAAATTTAGGTGATTCCTTAAAAGTGATTCATCCTGTATGTTATCTTCACGATAGTTCGTCACAATAATATATATTATTGATGTAGCATTTATCATGGATTATCGTGTGTGCATATTTTATAATGTAATACTATACGTGATATATATAATATAATACAATAATATAGTATAACATAGTAATACAATATATTAACATATAAAGTATTGTATAAAGTATATTTTGTATTTATTGTATTTAATTATATTATATTGTACATATTGTATTTATAGTAATTAAATTGTATATATTTATACTTTTATTAATAATAATATTTATTAACAATTATATTATTATTAATAATATTTATTAATGATTATACTATTAATAATAATATTTATTAATAATTACACTATTAATAATAATATTTATTGTACTATTTTTATTATACAAGTATAGTACACGTTCTAAGTTCTTATGTATATAATAATCCAATGTGTAGCTTTTCAACATCGTCGCGGAAGAATTAAGTGTCAATTTGAAACCGTGTTCCAAGATAATACGCCGTATTTTCGAATTCTTGAAATATATATCGATCCTCTAACTCCAAATTGCAGTTAGCGCTCGTTAAACTTGTTAAACTTGTAGATTGAAAAGGAACGAAAAGAAAAAAAGAAACACAGAAAAGCTAATATACTCGGTTCGATTATCCAGAATTCCATTAAAAAAATTCGATTGCGATCGGTGCGCGGCGTGGCAGGAAAATTTTCGTCGTGTAACGAGGCTTTTTCGAAATGTCTTTGACGCGATTAATTACACTCGTACCCCGGCTGACGACATCCGGCGACCGTGCCTCGAGTAATCCTGCCACGAAATCGGGCGCAATTACCTCTTAAATGACGTTTTCTCGTTATCGCATCCGCCGAAAGGAAATTGGCGTCCGCTTTGCCAGCAAAACGCCTAATATACGCGTCGATAGTCGCGGTCGCGTGACTGTACACGCCGCGCAACGTTGAGACTCTTTCTTTTCGCGCTGAAAATTAATTAGCTCCTCGAAGCCCCGGGTCTAATCGATGTGTAATTCACTCATGGTGATCATTGGCGACGTGGACGGTGAAAAAAGTAGACGCGCGTATCGATAACGCGAGGAAACGGAGACGACAAGTCACCGCTGCAAGTTGCGCTGAATTTCCGGTGCAGCAACTATGCAAGACACACTCTAGGAATGGATGCTGTTACGTAGGGATCGGTTTAGCCTAAAACAGACGCTTGGCAACTATGTGAGAAGAGTTTAAAACTGTCGTATGGTCGAAGCAGAACTTCCTCTGAGAAAATACTTTAGGGTGTTCCTAAAGTTTCTTTACAATTTCAAAAATTTATTACAAAAGCAAATGAAAAGACAGATGAGTGGAGATTACTACAAAATGAGAGGTTTATATTTAAGTTTTCTCTGCCTCAGTTGAGCCACACCTATATATATGGGCATCATTAGTTGCACGAAGCACATGAAGACGGTACTCGATTTCTTACACGATCGATGTTTTTGGTCGTTCACTTCTCCTTTTTTTATCGAACCCTGTCTCTGTCTCCATAAATTTCTTGTACCATGCACGAATTGATGGACGTGACGGTGGATCTCTTCCATACTTAGTTCTGAAGTTTCGTGAGTCTGCAGATCCGATTTGGTTTTAATAAACCATGATACGCACTGTGTCTTCTCTTAAGGAGTAGCCATTTAAGGGATTCATTTAACAGTATCTTATTCATCAACAGGCCACCTGAAATGCAATGTGATAAGAACCTTGATAACCACTGAGTATATGGAACAAATCTGATGAAGATATTTTATCAATTGCCTTTGTAATAATTTTTTGAAATTGTAAAGAGACATACGGTTATGTTAAAGATATCGTGTATCGAACAAAGGCATCACTAATCTAAAGCATATACATCTCAACCATGTATGATATATATATAGTGTCCAACATTTTCTACAGAAACACTGTTATATTACAATTTTATATTTTATACGTCATAAAATATAACATTAATAGTATTCTAACAATATTAATTTATCATTGTGTTATCATTATTGTAATGAGATCATATTAATAAAAATTTATAACCTATCTATACATTATTTTTAATTTATTTACTATTTATTATAAATAAATAATATAATATAATAAGTATGATGAAATAAAAAAATAAAATATATAATATAATAAATATAATAATATAATATAATAAATATGATGAAATAAAAAAATATAAAAATAATAAAATAATATAATAAATATAATATTTATTATATTTAACACTGAAATAATCAACATTAAACATATATCTGTAATATTTCCTTCACGTTCGTCAGATCGACGAATATTTAAAAAATCGCTTCATTTGATGGTATTTTTAGTTCTCATAATATTTAAACAATTAACAAAAATAACTTTCAGTATCAATTTTCTCTACCACAACATCGCACGAGCTTTGGATAATAAATGCAATTTTCCAAAATATCGTCGAAATTCACCTTATTTGGAAAAATGATTGAGACGAAGCACGAATATAAAAAAAAAAAACGTGAAATAGAAACTGTTTTACATTTCGAGAAATGTAGAACGCAACAGAAATTCTGATAAAAGATTTTACATTGTTGTGTATTTTTTTTTTTTATAAATGAAATAAAACTCGTCGTGTTGACGGAATTTTGGTGTGTTTGGTAACTTCGATCTTTTCGACAAAAGTCAACATAAACTCTGCCAAAGGGATTTTAATGGTTTTTGCAATTCAAAACAGGGGATCTGAAATCCATTGTTTCAAGGGATTTGGTTGTTCCTACTGTTGTTAACTGAGCAAACATCGTGTGCTAGAAATTTGTTACAGTTACGAAACTTTTTGAGTGATTCTATGAAATTACGTTTTTCTTATTCTTCAAATCAATCGGATCCTTTTCTAAACGTCTCCACGTAAAAGGAAGTAATATTTTTGACATTTTCGTTTGTTGTTTCAATTTTTGGCAAATTGTGTCCACGATGTTGTCTTCGTCGCGGAATTAATTTATTAATTAGTTATTCATAATTTTCAGTCGTTGCTATTTTTTTTTTTTTTTATCATTATTGTTGCAGAAATTCGCGAAAATTTCATTTGCAGTAAAGTCACACGTCACTCGAGTAAATTAAAACTTGTTCGAGGAGCGAGACCCGAGAGGCAGTGTCGAACAAGGAACAAATCTAAGTCGCGTGCCGTTCATAAAATTCAGTTTCTTCGTATTTCCATCGAGCTTTGAAACTCGAAACTACGGGGATAGTGTTTCCATTCCCGCTTCACCGTTTTCAGATTTTCGTCATTGTGGTTTAAGCGATCGAGTTGCACAAGCTGGGAGCGTCGATATACGGTGTCGAGTGGATTCGAAAGTGATCGACATATAACATGGCAAAACTACGGAATACGTCCAATTTCCGAGTTACAGCCTGTCAGGATATCTAAAAGTTTTTATTTGATTGTTATCCGTTCGTTACGTGTCAGTTGGACTGTATTATTCTTACATTTGCAAAAATAAAAAAAGAACGATGATTGGGAGTATCGAAAATTTCAGGATGAACCGTTGTAATATATAGGGTGGTCACTGAAACATTGAATGATATAAAACAAAAATAACTTTTACAAACACATGTTCTTTTTAATTTTTTATTGTTTTATTTGAAAATATAATTAATGGATTTTTTTCTATAACTTACAAAGAAAAAAAAAGAAAATAAAAAAGATTGAAAATGAACGAGTTTGGGACTCTTTAAATCCTTCAGTTTTTTCATGTTATTGAAATGTTATTTTCAACGTTCGCTTAAATCAAGTTGCTAAGTTACCAAGTAGCATAAGAATATATGTATTATGGGGTGCCCACAGGCAATGTCATTTTTTGACACTGTACATTTTATTTTATTTAAATTATTATCACTAGATGGCGGTGTTTATTAAATTTAAAAAAGAAAACACATTACTTATGGGTACCCCTGTTATATATATTATGAAAAAGAAACCTTAACTACGTTAAAGTCTTTTGTAATATATAATATATTAAAAACTATAATATAATATATATAATGTAATATATTAAAAACTATAATATAATATATATAATATAATATATTAAAAACTATAATATAATATATATAATATAATATATTAAAACTGAAAGTTTATATCTCCCAATCAATGTCTGATTGTTAAAATACTGTCTTTTTTTTTTTGTTAAAGTCGTCGAACTTTTTTGTTAAGTTCGTCGAACATTAGATCTGTAGACACGATTAAAATTCAATGGGATCGCAAGTGACCCGGACAGTCTCGTTCTAGGGTTAATCGTGATTCGTATCGAATTGTCCGGCCCTCGTGCAGCCGTTTTCAAACTTTAAATTGACGAGTCGTCGAACTTCGGTACATCGAACTACGTAAAACCATCGCAAACGCTCAACTATTAAAGCCGGCATGGAATTCCGAACTTTAATCTAGTGTATTTAATTTATACTTCGATACTCTGCTTTAGCATGCCGACATTTATTAATCATTCCTGTTGAAGTTTGTCTTGCCCTTCCTTCCGTCGAATAACAAACCTAACTACGGCTAAGAAAATTGAAACAGCCTCTGCCCGGTAGGCAGGTTAAAAAATTAAAATTAAAAAAAGAAGAAAAGATAATATCGACGAGCAAGGAAACACCTTGGATGGATAAAACTGGAACAATAAAGGTGATGAACATTTGAATTTTAGCTGTCGTTTTTGGCAATTGTAGTATCTTCTTCTTCTTCTTCATTTCTATTTTTCCCTTACGTCGCGATATATATGTAGTAGTTAGTATTTCTGAGATATTTTAAAACTCTTTGTACGTCATTTTGAGAAGTCAGGTTTATGTTTGAGTTAAGGAGGTATTTTGGTTATCCGGCTCGAAAAATCAACTACTTTGGGATTTTTTTCTAAGGAAACCATGTTACATTTTGGCAGGCAGTTTTCGCAGATTGATTCATACTTAAAGAGTATATGCAATTTTTTCTTTTTTAAAGAAATTAATGAGAGTTGTTGAAATTATATAGCCTTAGGTAAAGCATGTTTTTAAAAACGGATTCTGATTATTTGAAACTAAAAAATCTTAATTAGTATAAATATGGTTATCGTATGAACCACGGAAACAGCGAAATTTCAAAAATTGAAAAAATGACAGCATTTTGAAGTTTAAATATCGATTTTTCTTGTGCTTTTGTCCTTTGGGTGAAAAAAAAAAAAAAAAAAAAAATAGAAACAAACATCAAATTCTGAAATCCGTGGTTCATGCGATAAAGGTACATCCAGTGAAGATCTCCTCCAAATTTGAAGTCAATCGGTCAACTAAAACGTGAGATATCCCGTCAGCCAGTTTAAAAAATATGGATTTGAGAAAAATACATTTTGAAGTTCTTGTTACCCGTTGTACAAAAATATTCATATCTACAATCAATTGAGCAGTACAAAAAATAAAATATTATAAAATAATAATATAAATAATAAAAAAATAAATAATAATATAAATAATAAAAAAATAAATAATAATATAAATAATAATATTATTAAATAAAATATTTTTTGAGAAAAACACATTTGAAGTTTTCGTTACCCGTTGTACAAAAATATTCATACTTACAATCAATCGAGAAGTATAAAAAATAGAATATTATAAAATAATAATAATATAAAAATAAATAATAATATTATAAAATAAAATATTTTTTGAGAAAAACACATTTGAAGTTTNTCGCTACCCGTTATACAAAAATATACTTACAATCGAGATGTATAAAAAATAGAATATTATAAAATAATAATATTGTAAAATAAAATATTTTTTGAGAAAGACAAATTTGAAGTTTTTGTTACCCGTTGTACAAAAATATTCATACTTACAATCAATCGAGAAGTACAAAAAATATAATATTTTAAATTAATATAATATAAAATTAATATAATATAAAATAATATAAAATTAATATAATATAAAATAATATAAAATTAATATAATATAAAATAATATAAAATTAATATAATATAAAATAATATAAAAATAAATAATAATATTGTAAAATAAAATATTTTTTGAGAAAAACACATTTGAAGTTTTCGTTGCCCGTTGTACAAAAATATTCATACTTACGCGAGCAGTACATCGTTTTCTTTAAACGATCTGCAACTTTGCTAATTTTACGAATTCAAATAAATCCTTTTACATAGACATTCTCAAAAGCATATATTTTGAGAGAATGTAAAAAAGACAATCGGTTTTTTCAAGCCGGATTACCAGAATACTCTCCTAAGAAAAGTTCGATAATTAGATGTCACATTTTATCGATTGAGGAAACGAATCACGAAATTAATTTTCGAAATAAATAATCAGTCGTTAATTTATTAAATAAGTACATGTATTAACCAGTGGTAAAAGAAACTTTCATTTCGTTGAACTGAGCATCGATATTATTTTATCAGGAAAATTTAGAAATTTCTGAGGCTTCATAGAAAATATAATAATTGCGTAGTTGGTTGTTAAATGTTTGATGCGGTATTACAGGCGATTTCTAAATTTTCGTATATTCTTGATCTCAGCTATCACATATCGTATTAATGAAAGCATGTAAAAAAAAACATTGACGGCCTTCAAAAGTATGACTTTGAGGTATGACAGGTTCCTTCGAACCAAATAATTTATTCATCTCGCATTTAACATAAAAGACAAAGATAACAGAGCTGGAACACTTTTATCGAGAACGATTGGCGCATTTCTGCGAGGCTTTCACGCTAGATACGTATACCGTCGTATATATCCCTGATGAAAACAGTTCAGCTCGCTCGCCCCGTTAAAAGGCACGGTTTCTTTCATTTAGACGTGTATATACACACGTTTATTTAGACATGTGTATTGTCCATGGAAGGAAACAGTTTAACTCGTTCACTTTGTCAAAAGGTGTTTCGCCCGTGCTCATTTAATTGAGCTACAGTCTCGAATTGTTTGCGCGCGAGCCTGGCTGACGGTGGAAGAAAAAGCAAAAGGCAAGAAGGGGCAAAAGGGAAATAATCGGCGGGCGGGGGGGTGGTGAGGCAAGCGCGAGAGATAAAAAGAACTGGCGGTGCAGAGGAGCGGAAAAGAAGGAGAGGTTGGAAAGAAAGGAAGCTGCGAAAGGATAAGTCGAGGGGAAAATAGAAGAAAAAAGAGAGAAGGAGAGAGGAACGAGCAACACGAGGAGAAACAAAAGGTTTAGAAAAAAGAGTGACAAAGCGCGGGAGGAAGTGGCGGATGGTGAAAAGAAACGAACATGAATAAAGATAAAGGAGAGAGAATGATCCAAGGCGCATGTAACGAAGGGAAAGGAACTAGAAGAAATAGAGGAGCGAGTGAGAGAGAGAGTGAGAGAGAGAGTGAGAGAGAGGGTGGTGGTGTGGGCTCAGGTTGGATAGACAGAAAGAAAGGAAGGAAGGAAGGAAAAGAGAACGGGTAACGAGAACGAAAATAAAAAAGAAGGGGGTGACAAGGGGTTGGTTAGCGCGGGAGAGACAGAGAGAAAGAAGTTAGGCGTGTAGTTGACGCTCTATCGGAAGACTGGCTTTTGTTAGAAAGTCAATATCCGTGTGAAGAGTCGGCGACTCGTTTTCTAATACCGAGACAAAAATTTACTAAACTTAAATTTACTAAATTTAATAAACGTTAGCTTGGGAAGATTGAATAGTTTGTTGACGCGACGAAGTCTTATTACTTTTCATATGATAAATCCTTCGTCCATCATTTGTTGTTTGATATTAGAATATTCATTACTATATATTGTTTTTCGTTACAATACTTTTAGGATAATACAAAATAGTAATAATAATGTTATAGCATATTATAATCATTGTTGCCTAATTTCTATGTAGACAGAATGAAAACATTGATGATACGATAATATGACACAGTCGTAATATATAGTTATCATCATTTTATAATCATTGTTACGATATAAAACATTAATAACTCGGGTAGCTTTTTATTTCTCTTATCAGATTTGTTTATGGCACCAGACCAGTTTATGCTAATAACGGATATAACAGTAACATGCTTGCGCGAAACTACAAAAAAGAAATATTAAATTTAATATGTTTAAATGAATATTTTTGGAAAACTTAAGAAGAAAAATTGAAGAAGTCTGAAATTTTATTTTAAAGCGAGTAATATATACAGAATTTTGTTACAAAATTTTTGTTTAGAGCTCGAAATAACATCTCTGTTCCGTTAAATTATGTCCATAAAAATAAACAAGTATTAGCATAAATATTCGCAATCTAATTATGGAAATGATTCGGAAAATAAAACCCGAATAGAGAGTCGTTTTATCCTCAAAATTGTATTACAATTACTTTACTTTCAATAATTTTTATATTTTTGTATACCAGTAACTAATTTGAATGTCTATTATGCACATCATGTTATATCATTAAATTATTTAATAATATAATATACCATGGCATGTATTTATTTATTATTAAAAAATTATCAAAAACACACGTGTTACATTATTTTGACAACAACAATAAACATACCGATTAAGAATCATCTTCAGTTTATTCTCCAAGTCCCAATCACCTACGCCAACGAGATACAATTCTTAAACACTCGTTTCCAAACAAAACCAAGGAACAATTAATGTAAAACTTTTAAACAGTTGTTTCTCTCACGTATGACGAGAAACTAGCAAAGATATCACAACATTAGACGTAGCGTCGCTTCGAGAAATTTTCGTTGAAAGTTCGCAAAGAATGTTAAGGAAAGGTAAAAAAAAAAAAAAAGTGGTTTGTAATGGCCAGGTGTTGCATAATCGATACGACGAGTGCGGCGAGAATTGGTCACTCTCTTTTTGTTTTTTTAAATTTTCAATTCGAAGGAGGAGCCGATCGTTTAGGGTAACAGTAAGACGTATCGGTAGTACAGAGGCCATGAAATATTTTCAACCGATGTATTATGCATTCGGTTGCCCCGTTTCAATATCGAAAAAAATATTCTGCCAAGAGAGAGGAGGTGCGCTGCGTCTTCAGGAGATTGTTCTCTGCCGATGCTAGTAACGATATCACGCATAGTAAGTTCGATATTGCTATTCTATATTCAAATTTTCTTCGGCGCGATAAGTCATGGACCGCTAGATTTCCACTCGGATATAGTACGTATCGATTTATAACCCTTTTACTTTCGAAAAGTGAAACAGTTTTAAGCGTAAAATGAAACAAATGATTAAGACAAATGATAGGAAGTTTATTTTTTTGTCCGAAAAATTCAAACTTGAAGCAAATCGTGAACATTTAATAAGTATTGGTGTTAATTTATTGAAATTATTTGATTCAATTAAATGTATCAAATTATGTAATTGAAATGGAGAAATTTCTCATGTATATGGTACGCGTGTTACACGAAACGTTTCCAAATTTCATTAACATTGTAATGAAACACGACTGTCGGGATTATTATATTGGCAAAATTTGAAATCAGTCTTTAAATGTATGTACGTAGGAATCGGGAGATATTTATTATAAACTAAATATTTAGCAAAGAAACCGTACATGCCGTACGAATGTGTAATAATCGTTAAATGTAATCGCATTGAATATCAAGGTTTATTGACATGACGAGTAATTCACTGTTTAAATATTTTTTTTTTTTTTTTTTTTTTTTTTATGAAGTATATGTACGTATTTATTTTTAGAGTTGTTTCATATTTGACCATAAAAGTGTAACCATAGAAGTTGACACGTACGAAATATTCATAAAATGTTTGTACAAATGTTCGAACATTTTCATTATTTCGTCTATATTTCGAAAATTCGTATTACGTTTCATTGTATTTAAACTCTGAATCCATAGAAATTGTTTGAGATATATTTTCGTAATATAAATTGTAATATAAATATAAAATAAAATAATATAAATATAAATCTATTGAAGTATATTTTATATTAATATAACTTGTTCATATTCAATCTTTTTTATTTTCTTTTTTTGTAATTGTCACACATGATACTGAAACAAACCCATTAATTATATTTCCAAACATAATAAAATAATAAAAAAATTTAAAAAATCTATTGTAAATCTATCGAAGTATATTTTATATATTTTGTAACAGTGTGATTTCACTTGAATATCTGCTTTACTCGAATATGTTCCTTGCACTTGAATATCTTTGCTACAAATTTTATACTTTGGTCGTCGAAATATAAGGTGGTCACTGAAAAACTGATGGGTTTGAAAAAGTCATAACCTGTTCATTTTCAATCTTTTTTTTTTTGTTGTTTTGTTGTTTTCTTTTGTTGTAGTTTTCACACATGATACTGAAGCAAATCCATTAATCACATTTCCAAATAAAGTAATAAAACATTTAAAAGAAACATGTGTCTGTAAAGGTTATTTTTGTTTTATATTATTTAGTATTTCAGTGACCACCCTGTAGTATTTAGCGTCGAAATTGTTCGATACGTTTTACTTGCGCTACAAATTCATCTTTCGTCTTTAACCTGATTTTCCTTCCTTTCGTTTTTTCCTTTCTTATCGTTTACCCTTCGCTTTGATACAGCTCCCGTTTCCAAGGATACTTCGCTTTCTACTTATCTTTAAATCCATCTGACTCAAGGGTGTATTTGAGAGAAGAGAGGTTGATAGATCCGAAACTCTCTCGGTTTCCTATCTAGACCAGAAATAGGTTAGATTTCCTAGTTCTCTCTCTCTCTCTCTCTCTCTCTCTCTCGATAAACTTGTACACGTAATACACGTAGCCGATGCTATACACAGGGTGTTTATAAACTTTCTTTCGGCTTGGCAAAAGCGATGACTGTCGCTGATATTGGTCACGAAACTTTGCGAACGCAGGTCCCGTGGATGCATGCAATGCCCATGTAGTCACCTTTATAAATCTGATGAATTTTATGACCCGAATAATATTCGTGTTCGAACTTGTTTCCCTTTCTTTTTCTTCTTCTTCTTCTTCTTCTTCTTCTTACGTACGAAATCTCTTTTATTCGTCTCTTGGCATACGATCAACGACAGGACGTGGACGCTTGCTAGCGTGGCGTTAGCCATTCAATATTTCAATCGAAAGAATCTGAAGAATATATTAACGCTTTTCATTCGGACAGTTTTCTTGCGCCATCCATCAGCAATTTATTTACGCAACAACGTGTTTCAATCAAAGTAGCACAGCCTCGAAAATAATCGTAAAACTTTGTTAATTTGTACTTTCCTCACGTTTGATACTCGTGCAAGTTTATATTTTCGTTTCACGCACTAAATATTGTAAAAAGTATTTTATTATATTTTGGATATTTTATATATTTTATATTTTATTATATTTTATTATATTTTATTATATTTATATTTTATTATATTTTATTATATTTATATTTTATTATATTTTATTATATTTATATTTTATTATATTTTATTATATTTATATTTTATTATATTTTATTATATTTATATTTTATTATATTTTATTATATTTATATTTTATTATATTTTATTATATTTTATTATATTTATATATTATATTTTATTATATTTATATTTTACTTTATTATATTTTATTTTATTACATTTTATTTTATTATATTTTGGATATTTTGTGTATTTTTACATATTATCTGCAGTTCTTTAAATCACGAAGATACGCATTGTCCACGTAAATGTACTTTACGAGTTTTCTAGAACAAGTATGATATATATATATCGATTGCCAGAAATTTTTACAACTTTCCATAAAAAGCAGTAAGAGAATCTAATCTATGCAGATTGAATTATTTCAACAAGTCGTTTCACTCTTCAATCGCGATTGCCCCCATTGTCGGGAATTGTTTTATTTCTTTTACGTCGCTATTTTAATCCATATTCTGGCTCTTTTCATATGTCACATTACAGGTCATTAGATTATAGAACACCAAATGTACACCTATTATTAAATTAGAGGGAAGCGAAAAAAGTAAATTTCCGATATTCTCTTAGAAGAGACAGTTGAGAATGCAAAGTGTTGAATTTCTACAATTCGTCTTTTATAACCTCAACTCATGCTAAACTCTGCAATTTTTTTTTTTCGTAAATAATTATTAAAGGAAACGTCAATTTTTTGGGAAATACAAGTGTGACATGTCTGTGCTTCGTATCTCAATCTTTTTTTTAAGTTAGAATGTTGCAAAATAGCATTAAATCAGAAGATAAATTGATCTCGTTATCTAGAATAGAATATCTGTTGCTGTCTGCCATTGCTGCAGAATAAAATATCTGAAACAAAAGAATTGGTATTGATTTACAAATAAAAAATATATTATCCTAGATTCTTTTAGTGCGCAGATTTTCGGGAATTTTAATTATAAAAATGGTAACTGTTCGTAGCGGAAGATTTCTTTTTATTTTTACTAACAAAAATCAATTTGAAATGAATAATTAAATGTGAAAAAACTTTGGCGTGTTTCAGTGACCAGTGTCACAGAAAAATATCACACGCGAGTACACAGCTGTTCTAAATCAAGATTTGATAATTCAGCATCAATAAAAAATGACCTTTTTAACGCAGAACTGCTACGAATGCTTGAATATTTGTTAGAAATGTCGATAATATAACAAAAGAATGTAAATTTCTAAAGAATTTCATTGTTGCCATTCAATTAATATTATCTATTTTTCATTTATCGAATCACTGTGCCATTATTATGACTGATAAATTTGATTCAGTTAATATTTATTGTTTAAATATTAAAAGAAACAAATATTATCTAAACATTATTGTTTAATCAATATATTAGATGTATGTTAAATGTATTTAATATTTATTTAAAGAATGTAGATTTGTAAAGAATTTCATTGTTGCCATTCAATTAATATTATCATTTTTTATTTATCGAATCACTGTGCCATTATTATGGCTGATAAACTTGGTTCAGTTAATACTTATTATTTAAATATTAAAAAAAAAACAGATATTATCTAAATATAATAATATATTTAATTATAATATATTAAGTGTAAGTTAAATATATTTAATACATAAATTGAGCTGTTGAAGTAGTAGAACGAATTTGTGGACGTTAAAGATTTCAGCACTCGGGAAAGATTTGACTGTGATTTTGTGATCGTTACTTGACTTTCGAATTTACTACAATTGTTTGTCGAAATTATTTCAACTGCAATGGGATCGAATACACTGTCACCAGTGCATAGAATAATTACAGAACAACATCAGCTGAACGTAGTGAATTATTTAATTAAATCTGTTTTAACGTGATTGTGTCAAATTAATTTGTAACGTAGAAGTCAAAATTACCGGAAAGTGATGTCAATCACATTTGGAAAGAGATCGACACGATTGAACGGAATAATTGAGATAATTAAAAAAATTATTCGTCTTATTTGTAAATTAACAGGGACGATAGTGAATGAAATCATATTATATTATGATTTTGATTTAGAGAAAATGAAGAATGAAATTGAAGATCACGCTTGTGTATCTTAAAAAATGGAAACTTTTCATTTAGTAATTAATAGACTGTTGATTTGTACGTATTTGTAGAAAATTTTCAAGTGCCAAATTTTATAAAACGCATTTAACGTGAAAAAATAATTTTCTACATTCTCGGTAGTATAATTTCATTCTCAAAAATATAAATTTACATAAAAATTCGTAGTTTAGTAATTATTTATGAAGAAAATTCCCAAATTTTGCTTACTATCATAATGTGCTTATACTCGACGTTCTAAATAATATGTATTTCCGATTTATGCGAGTTCATGCTTTTTTCAATAAAATTTAGAAAAAAGAAACTAGATAAAAAATAGTTTTCTCTATTAATTATTATACAAAGTATTGCATTGTGTGCATTTCTGCATCTTCAAATTTCTTATAAATGCATAAAAATCCGCACTCTATTAATTATACTGTTTGATGAAATAAAAGCTTCAATGATGAAAATCAGATTCGCGAAAATAAGCGAAATTAAATAAAATCATTAGAAAATTGTCCAATAATGTCAAACAATTTGATATTTCTTCTTCATAGCTTCGTTAACATCATGCTATTATTTGTGTAACGTATTAATAAATGAATGAATTTATTATGAGTTGTTAATTATTTTTTTGAGGTTATTCTAAACGTACGTAACATTAGAAAAAAATATACACACAATATTAAAATAATGATGAAAGTTCGCTTCTTTTACAATTTACCATAATAAATTCATTCATAATCACAAAAATAAAACAGTTAACTTTTGATTAATTTATGATTAAATTAAAAATAATTGAATACCCAATATATGAGCCTCTTGATTAACAAGTGAGTTAAATCCTTTTCCTTTCTTAATACTATGAAAATTATACTTTCTTGTAATACTTTATTGCAACAAATTAAGAACAGAATATAGCTTCATTGCAGTCGAAAATAAAATGAAAAAAGAGGAATTACGATAACGTGACTTCATTTATTTCAATAGTAAACTGATGAATAATCAAGTGCCATTGTTTATTTACGTAGACGTTAACTCTTATTTTTTTCAACTTGAAAGAAAATATAATTAAATTGGTAAATGAAACAAGTATTGGCACTTACTGTTTCTATAATAAACTCGTTTTTCCTTCTTCTGGACCACTCGCGCCATTTGTCAATCGGAAGTAATGCAGACCCGATATTCGATCAGTATTGATTTATCAAATTTGATTAGTGATTAAATTTAGAAAAGTGCAGAAGAGAACGTACAGACGCCACAGAATATATTTATAACATTATTTACGTGCTGTAAGTATATCAGATTCGTACCATTTCGCGTAACGTTCACATAAATTTTTAATATCAATAAAAAATAATCGAAAAATATCACGAAATCGAACATCACGAAACAAAAGAAAAATATGTAGAATAATACGTGGAATTTAACAAAAGAAAAAAGAAAAGAAAAAGAAAATAGCTTTGTTAAAAATAAATATCAATAAAGCACTTCATTTAACCCTTAGGGGCACACAATTTTAAAGAAGAAAAAAACTCTGCCTGCTCGGAATTTTTTTCTTTTATACAAAAAACGTTTATTTCAATTATTGGACATAAAGATTTCTTAAAATGAAGAAAAGTAATATTTAAATAAATTCTTTCTTACAGAGCGGCGCATAAATAATCCCACCATGCAGCTAACGTTTTAAATGAAATTCATTGAAACACATCTTCAGATGGGTTAAAAAGTATCCCACCATGCATTAACTGTCAAAAAAAAAAAAAAAAAAGTGGGACAATTTTAACACCAAGGTTATATTATTATAACTTATTATATAAAAAACTATAACTAAATAAATAGTCTTTTCTTAGCCACTTGTGCTGGAATGACGTACCATGCATGTCGAGAACATTTTGTCCCAAAATTGCAATATTTTCTCAGTTTTAAGTACATTTTAAGTATGGCCCCGACAAAACAAATAATAAATTTATTACTTCTCGATAATTTCATCCAACGATATCGTGTACCAACAAGTTCAAGAGATAAAGAAAGCGATGAATCGTTGCATACAGTTTGGTCACTCGTTATGGTCCGCAATCAGTTACCAGCGCGAGCGACTAATAAAAAAGGTATTTCGTTCATTCTGTCTTATTAAATGATTGTTCAAAGAAATGTTCTTCCCATTGCAATCTTCTGTCCGTATAATTAAACAGCTTCCTGTGTGTTTGTTAATAAAAGATCGTTAAACTCGTCAACGAGTTTGAAAGGCAGCGGGGGGTGGTGAAGTTGGAATTACGCGGTCTAGGAAAAATACTGCCAGCAACAGGAGCAAATCAGCGTGCTGATTCTTTTCGCCGATTCTCCCCGCCGCGTACTGTGAAAACAGCACGGGGTGAAAACAACGTAACGATCTAATTAACGTCAAGTTCACTGTTCTTGGCGTTCTCTTAAAAATGAGCAGGGGCGGATGGCGTGACGCGGCGCGGTGCCGGCAACGCGATCCCACCGTCCCAAGTATCTGACGTAATGCAACAACGCCATTAATGTTCAGCTCGCTCGCTTCCGTCCGTGCTCTGCTAAAAACAAATATAACTAAATGCTACGTTCTCTCCAAGTTACCGACGATTGCTCTCGGAGTACTTGTTTTATCGTAGAAGCGAGAGGGCAGAGTCCCGGCTTTCCTCGTCTCACTTGTCTGTGCCGCCCCGTGCAATACGTTCTCCAAATTGGGCCTGCGTTCAACGTTCGTTTGTCTCCTCCTCGCCACTTGTCCCGGAAACAGTCGCGAGTGAAATCCAAAATTGTCCGCCGTTTCTCAGTCGTCTACCGCCGTTTAATGCGCGACAACGACTGCGAGAAAATGATCCGCAGTGGAACAACCGTAATTATCGACTATCGAACGAAGAACGTGTTTTATTGTGTTGCATTATTACGACGTTAAGATGGCCAATCTGTCTAAAACTAGCTGAATATTCGTGAATTCTTTTTACAGTTGATATGTATTTGTTAATGAAAATTGCTTTCGCGATGCAAAAAGGAAGAGTTGAAGATTTGATGAATTAGAGAAATTTGAATATAATTTTTAAAACGCGAACCGAGTTTTTGTCAAAAACGTAGTCAAGAACGAAAGAGAAGACTGTTCTTGGTTTTTATTTTTTTTTTTTTTGAATGTAGGATCATTTCCTCCCTGCTTGTTTATAAAGATTGTATAATATTAAAATAAATTTATACAAGTTTATAAATATATTATATATATATAATTATTATATATAATATTAATATATATTATAAATAAATAAAAAAAATAATATAAATAATTGAAATAAATTTATAAGATTTATAAGTTTATAAATATATTATATATAATATTAATATATATTATAAATAAAGAATATGTAATATAAATATATGAATAAATAATAATAAATAATTGATACAAAATGAAAGAATGAAATATTATGTTTTTTTTAATAGTAAAGAGCATAATTGCTGGTGACGGTGATGGAAAATTCTCGATAATATGTTCGTAAATGAGAATCGTATCTACTTAGTCCACTTTGACTGAGTTCTGATTTTTTTTATTTTGAAATGATTTCGTAGCGGGGAAATGTGAGGGTATCTTTTTTCTCGAAAATTGTAAAAATTCAAACGTCTGTAGAAACGTTAAGAAATTTTTTTTGTATTTAGATTCACCATCATTTTGAAGATTGTAGTTATCACTTTAAAAAGACACCTTGGAATTTATTGTACGATTTCTTTTTCACCATTTTATCGAACTTCGAATAATAGACTTAAATGACAAAATGTTGAGATTTCTTGGATGTTTGATAAATATGCGATATATAATATATGTATATAATATATGTGTATTTATAATATATAAATGGATAATTTATAAGTAAATAATTACTAAATAATTACAAATTTATCGAGATATATAAATACAAGTGATTTTCAACCATTTCAATTTTATTCCAAAATTTTAGTTATTACAAGAAAACGAAATTACTTCGATTACCTATGAAAAAAAATTCGCAAGTTTCGTCTATTTTTGAACGACTCTGGTTGAGATATTTGCTTAACTCTTTCATACGACGGACATATATATATTGTATATATATTTTATATTTTATACTAATTTTTTATATTTTAATGTCTTTATATTAGTCTTACATGTATTATTTAATATATTTCGTCTTTAATTTCCAAGTACGTATTAGCTTTCATCATACCTTTCACTTGTACTAATATAGTAGTCTATATATTGAGAATATAATAAATTATTACATAATCTTTAATGAAATCATACGAAATTATTAAACGACATTTCATATTATTTTACATACCTCGTGTCACTAATACGAAACCTAATACTCTAACATTCAAAATTTTATAAAAAATACAATGAATAAAATTTATTACCAATTATTATTATTATGCTTATATACAGATTTAAGAATTGAAAATTTCCTCTAAATTCTCATAATTATGACACAAGATATATATTTACAACTTTTATGCTAAATCATAGAAACACACATTTAGAAAAATTATAATTATTGCAATGTTTCATCACTGTATCTAATAATTAAGTGTTTGTCAAAATTTGTATTGTCCACGTAGATTCACGAAACTAGTTATTGTATTATATAAAGTGTGAGGCATTCTATAAATAATAGAATATGCAGAACAAAAGATATTATTTTTGAACGAAAAGAATATTTTCAACTTTAACGAGATAATTCATCAATTTTCCAGTTAAACGCAATTCAGTAATATCGATGAGCGCGAGTGTTTTGTTTCAATCTACATTTAATCGATATTAATTTTTCACTTACATTCGACATACTGTAGTTAATTTTTTTTTAAATTAAAACTGAATTGAATGAAACATTAATTCCAGAACAACTGTTTCCGTGCAATATGAAACCAATGATGTAATTACATGGAAAATTGAAAAACATGTGCATGTATATTGTACACGATGGTGTAGCAATATTTTTACAGGAATCACAATTACTGTAATAAAAATGAAAAAGAAAGTGATAGAATAATTTTTTTTTTTTACTAAGATGTTTTCAATCACAAATAACGATTATAAGCGTTTGAAAAATTTTTTCATTGCCAGTAACCATTATTGCTAAAAGAAATTTATTTCGATTACTCCTAACTAAACTGTGGATGTTTATGCAGTGTTATATTTTTGTAAAGGCAATTTAAAAAATGAAGCCTAGGTAGAAAATTATTTTACTCGAATATTTAATATTTATATAAGAAGTATTATACATATTTCATATATTTTTGCATATTACGTGCATCGTGTTTGTTCTTCTTTCAAATTTTCCATAAATGCAATAGAAATACTATAAAAAATAAAAGTTGTCGAGTTGTGAGAGACACTCTCAGTTATTCACAATAATTCTAAACGAGAGAAGTTTATATCGATTTCTCGCAACAGTTATCAGTAATAACTTATTTCAGTTTATTTCAATTCTTCTTCCTCGTTAAAAGATGTGCATCAGAGTGTAACCATACAATTTTTAAAATGTTTTAATGCGGTTTTGAAAGATTGTTACATTTTATAATCGACCAAAGTAGAATTTTCTTCATCCACAACTATTATTACGAACAATCAAAATAGAATTTCCTTCGTGGATAATTATTATGAGCAACCGAAATGAATTGCCTTCATCGGTAACTAAAAAGCGATCGAAATAGAATTGCCCTGGTCAATTTTCGGTCACTTATAATTATTATCTGTATCCAGAAACGTTCAATTCTTTAATCACATAGTTTCGAAAACTTTTCTTTATATTTTGAGGTTAATGTCTCAAACAACAAAATACGTTTCGATATCCAATTTTGTTCATAAAAATGTTTGGGACAACTATTACTTTTGGCCACCTCTGTTTTATCTTCAAAATAGCGAGCACAGATCGAACGACACATGCAAAGCAAGAAATAGGTTTCCGCGGATGAAAGTCCCAAGAATGGAGCATCAAGCGAAGTACTACGCTGCTTTCGTTTAAGAGACTCATCGATGCCTACAGTAGGACTGTGCAGGCCGACCAAAGCGCGATACTCCACTTGACTCTGTACGGTCGTTACATCTTAAATCCCCAACTGAAAAACTTATTCAATCCGTAAAGAGTGGAGGGTTCTTCTTCCCCTATTCATCCGAGCGCGTATTTTTTTTTTTTTTTTTTTTTGGGTCGCACAATCTTGCCATTCGACATTCAGAGATGCATCCTCTATTCTTAAATGAGAGAGAGTGATAAGTTTTACTATTCTTTGGGTAAACTTACGTCGTATCGTAATAGCGGCGGATAGGCGAAAAGAAAGTTACGAATTTTCGTCTCGACGAAATCTACCCAAGTTTGACATGTTATCAAATTACGTGGATTTTTCATGGTATTTTATTTGTTCAATAGTTTTTATTATACTACGTACCTATATCTTTTTTTTTACGTGTTATTTTTAATGATTCTTTTGGTAAATTTGCAACACGTAGTATAGTTAAAAAGAAAGGTTACAGGTCTTCTAACGATAAAAATTTTCTAAATAATTTTCTAAATCATTAATATTAAAAAATTTTCTAATAATCTTTTAAATAGTAGCGAGAATCAGTGTGGGACGAGTTAAATGGATTTTGTGGGTGATTGAAAAGAATATAGCCCTATTTTTATTTCATTTCTTCATGCAACAGTTTTATTATCTATTACATCAATATACAATAATATACATAATAAAATAATAAAAATTACTATATATAATAAATAATAAAATAATAATAATTACTATATATAATTTTTATATAAATTACTATATATAATACTATATATAATAAACTTAATAAAATAATAATAATTACTATATATAAATTCTTTTTTAGTAAATTACAAAGTTACTGTAGCAACTATTATTTTTTTTATAACTTTTATATACGTTTCTACTGATTTTTTGTTTTTTAAATTTATTATTACTTTTGTCCGTTCTTTTGGTAGATTTGCATTGTATCTGGCAGCAATATATGATCGAGAAGAAACTACTGTGCTGCACAAATTTAAATTCAACTCGATTTAAAGCGCTATCGAATTAGATGAATTTTTGAGATAAGATTGAATAGAATATAGTTTTAATATCATATTTGTTGTTCGTAGATCTTTTTTCCCTAAATCTGTTGTTTATTTGTAAAAGTATTAATGTTTGATGGATTTTACAAAAGGTGAAGTTAAAATATCGCTTCTAAGCAAATAATTTTTTTTAATACACAGGTTCGTACATTCGCAGAAAATGTCGAGCAGCATCGATTAATGAATCAAAAAATATGTCGTTCTATTTAAAAAAAAAAAAAGGTTTTTCTTTTCACAGGAAGGTGATTCTATTTAAAAAAAAAAAAAAACCAATCGAGCTTTCATCTCGATGAAAAAGCAAAGTAACGACGACACAAACTTCTGTTCGACACATTCGTATCTTCAATAGTTAACCACTTGCGCTGGCAACTGATTGCGGACCATAACGAGATACACTCGTGACCAAACCGTATACAATAATTTGTCGCTTTCTTTTTTGAATTCGTCGGTACGATATCACTGGATAGAAATTATTGAGAAATAATAAATTTATTATTTGTTTTGTCTGGGTTATACTTAATATTTAATATTTATTATTAACTGGGTTATTAATATTTATTATTTATTACTTAATAATAAATATTATTAAGTATTAAATAATATATTATATATTATGTAATACTTAACAAATTTATTATAACATATAACATATTTATTATTTATTACTTAATAATAATAAAGTAATAAACATTTATATTTATTAACATATTAATAATATATTTATTATTTCAATAACATTTATTATTTATTACTTATTACTATAATATTAAGTAATAAATATTTATATTTATTACTTAATATTTATTTTTAACTGGGTTAAATATACTGGAAACTGAGAAAATATTGCAATTTTGGAACAAAGTATTCTCGACGTGGGTGGCACGTCATTCCAGTCCAAGTGGCTAAGAAAAGACTATTTATTTAGTTATAGTTTCTTATATAATAATATAAGTTATAATAATATAACTTTGGTGTTAGGTGAGTTTAAAATTCTCTCACATTTTTTTTTTTTTTTTTGACAGTTAATGCACGGTGGGATATTTTTCAATAAGATGCGTTTCATTTAAAACGTTAGTTGCATGGTGGAATTATTTATGCGCCGCTCTGTAAGAAAGAATTCATTTAAACATTCCTTTTTTTTCATTTTAAGAAATTTTCACGTCCAATAATTGAAATAAACGCCACTTTCCTTTTTTTTTATATTAAAAAAAAGTTTCCTGCAGAGTTTCTTTGTCTTCTTCTAAAACTGCGTAACGGTTAAGTGAGGTTAATAAAATACAACATAATTCTTCCGACAAACCGAAAAGAGTCGCAGCCGAAGAGAGAAGCTACTCGTTTGTCGGATATTAAACGGATATTATTACCGTCTCGATTCAATGTCTCGAGGGTTAGTTGCGTGAAATGGCAACCGCACGAAGCCTCCCTCAAACGCCGTCGAATTACACGGATCTTCCGTGCGGTCGGGAAGTGTGTAGCTCAACCTTTCCCCCGGTAAGAATGTACGTGGCGTCGAAGAAAGGACACAGAGAGAGTCAGGTTTTTGCGACGGAGCAATGGACTGACTGACGGATCGTGTGGGTGGAGGTGTGGAAGATCGAGGGGTGGGGGGAGAGGAGGAGGAGATGACGGTTGCCGGTGAGAAGGGGCTAGGGGTTGAAGAGGGGTTGAAGCTGGAGCAAGAACTGGGGGGGTGAATTCCGAGCAGGGGTTGCAGCGCTGTCGCGGACAAGTCTGGAAACACGGACGGGGTTGGCTGGCAGGCTCTTTCAGTCGCGGACAAGCCGCCACGCGAGCATAACATCGGACGTAAGTGTCGCCGCGGCAGAGGAAGTTTCATCGAGATTTCCGTTGACGATCGTCGCCACACACGCATACGATCGTTAGTATCGTTCATTGAAACGGTGTGTATCGGCGACCGATTGAATTCAATCGTGTAAAGGCTACTCGCATAATTTCTACGCGCTCCGGGTACGCTCCGGCGGTGAACACGTGGTGGGTACGGTGAATCGAAACGTAACAAAGAGGCGCGCGGACCAGTGGATTTTCATCGAACCGATCCCTCGTTCGAACGTGGCGCAGCCAATTTGCACGTGCAACCGAGCTTGCCAGCCAGCTATTACACCCCCAAGGGAATCGCAGTGGATATTGCGGAGGATTTTGTTCGTGATACACGCGTACTTACAACAGAGGCTTTTCGTATCGAGCTCGATCAATTTACAAATCGGGGGTGGAAACGGTCCCAGGAATTCCGTCTTCGCGTGAAACGCGGTTGAAACAGCTCGTTCGCTAACGATCGAAGTGAAGATCGTTTTGAAGAAACAGGCACGGGGTGGGTGGCGAGGGTTTAACACCGGGCCAATTTACAAGGCGGAAACCGATATGCAAAACGATACAACAGCGCGCCGCTCGTAACAAGCCCCCGAGTCTCGTACAACGAGGAATTCGTCTTGCGAGTTGCAACGAGCGTCCGAAACTTTCCAACTGCGTGCTCGATAACGTTTATTTGCGGTTGGATAGCCCGTGCCTATCCGACCGCATCGGACGATCGCCAGTATAGTAACAGATTTGTCAGCAACCGATAGTTTCCGTTCTCCGTGAATCATTGTTGCTCCTGACTTTTGTTGTTCCCGTCATTTCTTCTTGCTTTCTGTTTCTTTCGACCTCGTATCCTCGGTATTCGAACGTTTGAAAATTTATGCGAGCGACGAAACACACACGGTCGAGATTCGGGGGGGGGGGGGGGGGGAATTTTTGTTGCATTGCGACGGCGAGATTGGTTGATGATTGATTTGGCGTTTTTCTGAAATTCCTGACGTATTGTCGACGTAAGAAAGAGAGAAATGAATTTATAATGGGTTCTTCCTTCTTTGAATCACTGTTCTTTTTAATATAAACTATCGAACGTTCTATTACCAGAACAGAAGTTTTTTTTCCTGATAATTATAATCGAATATTGACGATTCCATATTCAAACAGAGATTCACATATGGAAGATTCTACTATATGTTATGTTTAAGACTAGAAAAAATAAAAGACAGTGTTCAATTTACCGTGCGAGGTTTGTTGTCAAAATGATACAAACGTTCATATATTTTTCAAGTACCATAAAGGGTATAAAGGGTATAAAAATCGTTAGATTCGTCGTCAATTTCATTTTTTTTTTTTTTTTTTTGTACATCTCACTGATAATATATTACTCGCATTTTATATTTGCACTAAGAGAGAGAAACGAGTTAAAAATTAACCCGAAATATCAGGCCGGTGAAATTGTCGAGCCTTGAATTTGCCAATTATTAATTAAAAAAGAAATTTCACGCGAATTATATATATATATATATATATATATATATATATATATATATATTCGGGGCCAAAAAAATTCGTAGTAAAAATAATAAGATTATTGTCATCATCATTTTTCATCATTATTATTAATCATCATGAATGATCGGTGCATGTGAATTGAAAATTTAAATTTCCACTGAAAATTGCCGGATATATGCATTTGGTATTTGTGAATGATTAAAGACTATTCTACTTCGTTTAAAAAAATACTATAATATTCATTCCAATCTTGGAATACTTTTATATTGATCATTATATAACATATCTTTGGAATCGCATGGAAATAATTTCTTTAATTAAACACTACTAGTGATACTTTAGAGAAACTACATACGATTGAACCGACATTTCAGACAAATTATTATTCGCAGGTTGGCATAAATTTTGAAATGTTTATTCGTCACAAAAGTCTTATGTATTTGTTATGTATTAGTATTTCCTTTGTTACAATTTTTTTAATATCGATGTTATCTTCTAAAAGCAAATTAAATTAAATTCTTCTCGATTAAATTCCGACAGTTCGCGGATAAATTTTCTTTTATTCGATTCTTGGCAATCTTGATTGAAACGAAGAAGGATGTCTCGATAAAGTTCCTGTTTTCTATAGAAATATGTCAGCTATGTCGGAACTGTTCTCGCAACAAGACAGAATAGATATACCCGTTTCATAAAATATACTACAAATACTTGAAACATCGTAAGTTTCGCTATATAGTCCCTGGCCGTTAAATTAAAACGATATATCGAATTTTCAACGTTTCACATTTTCACGCTTTCCTAATAGAATTCAATTCACTTCAACTCAAGTTTAATTACAAGGTTTATCATGTATCGTACATGTTGATAATTGATATTTGAAATGTACTATTCTATGCGATGTCGTATTATTTATTATTTATTGTCGTGGATATTTATGCCAGAGCATCAATTATAAAAAAAAAAAAATGATTGGGACAGCTAAATGTGTATATTGAAGTATAAATAATGTGTATTGTGAAGATAAAAATTGAAAGGAAAAAGCAGTGTGTGCTCGGAAAATGTCAGGATGTGCTTATATCGTGATAAAAGCAAAGGAAACTATTATACTCGTGTGTGTATTATACTTTCATCCACGTAGTGTGTACACGTACGTACATTTTAAATTAGTTTCGAACCATTTATTTCGAAAAATGTCAGCCATCCACGTACAATTAAATTCGAAAATTCTTGTTCATAAACAATTTATGATTCTTGAAGCTGCTTAATTGTGTTTCAATTGAAATTTCCAACTGGTTCGTTCGAATCGAATGAAATTTCATTGCTAAATGCAATTGCATGATTAATATAAACACGAATGTTCCAGTACTTCGAGATATAAGAGGGCTTGCGCAACTTTCAAAATAAAAGTTTAACAAAATGTGTTATTCAATCGCGTTCAAACGCATAAATTTTATTCAAAGTTGACAGTTGACAGTGGTTTCAATTCAATTGCCAAGGATTACCACCGTTGCAATTATTTTTCTAATTTCCTGCGTGAAAAGAATATGTAATACACGAAAATGATAAAGACTCGTTCGATAACGTAGGGGAAACTGCGAGGAAAAACAGATTTATTCGTGTTTGCGCAAACCCTATTGCATCGCGCATAACGGAGAATAACGAAAGAACCCCGGAAAAACTTGGTCTCTTTTTTTCCTTTTTTCTTCGATTCGCGTGCAGCAATTTATTTTCATCGTGCCGGCCTCTCAAAGGCACAGCCTAACCTATATATATTTCGAGAATCGAGTTCAACCGAAACGCGGCCGAAATTAATTCTACGAAGCCCGGGCGGAACAAACGGACAAATTAATCGATACAGATTGAAATAACAAGTCGATAGGAAGGTGGGTGGTGCCCCGCGTCTTTCGCACGAACGCAATTAACTCGATAATCACAATGAAGATTGTGTAACTAGTTTCAGTTAGGCAAAAAAAGTGGAGAACCACGTCCGCTCGCGACGCCTCTCCTTCGTGTTGCGTAATTAAAGCATCTCGCTCGGACCGTGCAATTTCCCAAAATTCACCGCTCCTCCGTACTTTCGTCGAAACGGTTGGAACACGTAGTTTGGAAAAAAAAAAAAAAGAAGAGAAAAAAGAAAGAAACAACGAAAACGAGAGCACACGTCGAAGCTTGGATTAAAACTCGAACAAAACGAGCCACGGGTTCTTACTTATCGTAAGAAGGGAGGTAATCGTTCGACAAACGAAACAAAAATACAGGCGAACGTTTGCGCAATTGTTTCGTGTGTCTCTGTTTGAATGGAAAGTTGGAAAGTCGCCGATTGTTGTTCTCTCGCGGTCGAGTCGAAGCGTGGAAACGGATGGACGAAAGAGCGTGAATTTTTACGCCGGTCTCGAAAAGGAAGAGCTTTTCGGAAGGAAAAAAATTCATTTGGCGACGAGGAGAAGCCGATCTCGCGCTGCGCACTTGCCACTTTGAGCCTGTCAGATTAAATGGGATCGCGCGATGCGCACACCGGCGCAACACCAGTGACTGACGTGGTACTTTTTCACGGTGAGAGGAGCGAACAGAGAGAGGGCTGGTCCCCGCGTCCTTGCTCCCGATCGGTTAATAACTGCTACACGCCTGCTTTTTTTCACTCGCACGCGCGACGCGTTGTCTGTTCGATTAAGTGTAAAGTGAAAGATACCGCCACCAAGTGTGCCAGGTTGTTCGGATTTAATGCAGTGCGACGATAAAGTGATCGGGAGTTACAGTGTCGTAGCGAATTTTTCGCAACCCTGTGTGCCCCCCTGTTTCTCTCTCCCGCCACTTTGCCTTTGAATCTTCGCCGTTTGAAATTCGCCCGGTAATTGAAAATTCCCCGTGACAGTGACGCGAGCACGCCCGACGAAGATTCGAACCGTGTGTCCGCTTTTCTAAGCTGTTTGTTTCATCCACGCGCGGACGGAATTGGCGTTCACGGTTCGTTTGGAACGTGAACTCGCGACAGGAGGGAAACTCCCCGTTGCTTCTGGCCGCGATATGACGCACCGCCGATCGATATGTTTCCTTTAAAGGCTGTCCTCGCCGAGAGCTGTCGGCGTGTACGACGAATTTGGTTTCCGAAAGATCAACGCTCGCCGCCAAGAGGTTCAGTTTTCAGTCTGTGTTGGAGCGTGATTGATGATTCGGGGCGATATTTACGTTAGATCGCTGGAATTTAGGGTATCTCGGGGGTTGTTTGCTTAGGATACTGAAACGAAATCAAAGATTCTGAGATTAGATCACCAGAAATTTGGGATACTTGGTATTTTATGTTACTCGTGGTAATTGGTAATAAAGTTAACCAGTTGCGCTGGCAACTGACTGCGGACCATAACGAGTGGCCAAACCGTACACAATAACTCGTCGCTTTCCTTTTGAGGGAAACTCGTCGGTATGGTATCACTGGATAGAAATTATTGAGAAATAAATGTATTATTTGTTTTGCCCGAGTTATACTTAAAATATACTTAAAACTGAGAAAGTATTACAATTTTGGGACAAAAAAATTCTCGACGTGCGTGACACATCATTTCAGCGCAAGAGGTTAAGTTTGAGTAGTTTGTGTTAGATTACAGGAATTTAGGGCATTTGATTTTATATGAAAATTTATTTTCATTCATTTGAGTAATTTCGTAGATTACCAGGATTCAGTTAGGGTATTTGATTTCGTTATATGTTACTCGTAATGAAGTTTGGTAATAAAATTAAATGAAATTAATGATTCTAAAATTAAGTAATTTACAGATTAACAGAATTTGGAGCATTTGATTTTGTTTTACATATAATAATTAACAACAAAATCAAATTCCAAAATTCAGCAATTTAAGTTACATTATGGAAATTCAGGATATTTGATTTTAAATTTAAACAAGTGCGTATCAAATGTCGTTTTATACGATTAAACTTTAATTGCAAGTTTTTCAAAATATAATTGTTTCATCTCATTATTCCGGATTTGTAGGAATTAACAGTTTTAGAATTTAAAAAAAGTCAGCCGTTCTGATTTCTTCATTCGCAAAATTCTTTAAAATAATTTAATTAAATCGAATTAAAAAATTACTTCAAGTAGCAAACTTTGTGTTTATGGAAATTTTTGAGGTATAATTTTCCGAATTTGAATTCATATAAAAAGAAAACCACGCGAACCTTGATAATGTAATAATAATAATAATAATAATAATATACAAGTAGTTTCATATTTTAGTTTTGAATTTTTTTTCAATTCATGACAAATGATTTCCAGTAAATTTCTCTTTTTTCAACAGAGTTATAATCAACAATAAGATAATATTATTTGAGTATAACTAGCTAAAAAAATCCAACTATAAAAAAAACGACACTTCGTATGCAGCAGGTAGTAAAATTTTAATAGTGAAGATGAAATTGAATTTGAAAGATTTCAAAATCAAGTAATTAACGTCCGGACATGCGATATTTGACGTTTTGCATTTCACCTACTCTGTGAAAAAGATTAGCATAATTTGAAATAAAATCAAATTAAAGAGTTCCAAAATTAAATATAATTCGTGGCAGATGATCAGAATTAAAATTAATTTCTGATTTTACGTTCGCATTTCATTTGCCTTTCGCGTTTCACGTTTTTACAATTAAAACATTAAAACATCAAGTAATAAAGTGAAGTCGAATTGACGGAATTATTTCCAAAATAATCTGAAAATAATTTACAACACATTGCCAACGTTCACGATGTATTTGACTTTATTTTGCATTTTACACTATCCGTGAAGCGAAATGGGATTAAAGATTCCGAGGGTTAAAAATAATTTACGACGGATTTCAACAGTTGATTTCATTTCATATTTTTACATTTCGCATTTCATTTGCATTTTATTTCGCGTTCTACAATTAAAGGATTAGTTGCGAAGCGAAATGAAACGAAATGGTTTGAAACAATGTGAAATGAAATGAAACAAAAGCTTTCAAAATTAAGTGATTTAAATCTAAATTGCGACTGCCGCCGATTTCCCGGCGATAGCGTTTCGGGGGGCGGGTGGGGGGATGTAATTTTTATTCGATCGTTAATTCCGTGAGATGCGAGTGTTTATCACGTTCGCACGATATATCGCGGTATCAATGGATGAAATAACGCGTGAATTTCAATAGGGACTCACCCGTTTCTTTTCATTTTTTTTTTTTTTTTTTTTTTTTCTGTACAACTCCCCTAAAAGCTAAATTATAACGTTGTCTTGTTGAAATTCTGCTGCAGCCGTGATTACCGGGGAAACTTTCAGCTCGAAAACTGCGCTTACGCGAACCTCTCAACGATTATCTCGTTCGTTTTTCCTTTTCACCCTCCCTCTCCCCCTTTTTTTTTTTAAATTTCGAAGTATCTCGAATACGAAAATTTCGCGAATTTTTTTTACGAATTTTTCCAACGAGATACGATCGCATTCGGGAATAACTGGAAACGTTCGTAACGGAAATTACCGCGCATTATCAAAACTGCACGTTCCTCCGCCGGTTGACGGAATTTTTTTTCGACAAGCTATGCTCGCGTTCATCTTTAATTAATACCGGTTACCGACGAAATGTTGCGCACCGTTTTCATTTTATTAATGTGTGTCGCATATCTTCCGTGTCGTTGGTTTCCACCGCGTTCTGCAAAAACATTATCATCGTAATTTCGTTAATGCAAAAAAAAAAAAAGAAAAATAGTAGAATAGATACACACGCTCGGTCTAAAAGAGAGGTTTCTCGATACGAGAGGTTAAATTGAACACGATATCCCGCTGTTAAATCGATCGTCGTTGACAAATTGAACCGATGTACAAGGAATAATATGCACTTTCAGTTATTTATTCGTCATTTGTTAAAACTCGCGTGAGTACTTGCACTCTTAACGCGCGATATCATTCGTCGTTTCACGCTTCTTTCGTTTCTGGAATCTACGTTCAATTTTTTTGCGACCGCTCGCAGTTTTCGACATTCTTGAAAGATTTTAAGACGTCCGATGATGAATTTTACCGATAATTATGAAGTAAACACACTGCATCGCATAATAATATTTGCCTGTGCACATAAGTACATGCTAACTGTTTGCGTTTACTTTGTTCCTGTTACAATATTCTTTTCGTACGTTTTCTTTTCAAAATTTCCAGTCGCGTATGTTTAGAAATCGAAACGGAATCCTTCGTGACTAATGCATTTGTAGGAAATTTTAAAATATTAAGCTGCACAGAATGTGAAATATTCGAAGTTGCTTTGTATGACAATTATTTATCAATGTTCCGTTTCTTTTATTGCATTCTGACACAATACGAATTTGCATAAAAAATCCGGGATCTAATGATCAGAGTTGGAATTGAAATTCGGCTGTTAAATCGAGTTTCAGCGTTGTGTCTTTGCATTGAATTTTAAGGTGCAAGTCGTTACATTAAAATAAAATTCGTTCCAGATTATTAAGAGATTGAAATTGCGTTCTTTTTTGACAATACTTTCGTCTTGATTTTCAATTAAAGATTTCTCAATAACAATGTAGACCTCTTGGCCAAGAATATTTCGACGTGAAGATTTGAAAATCGAGCAATTACTAAATGAAATGCAAAGACCTTAATAGCACAAAATGATGTAAAAATTAATTTCTTGTCGGACTAACTTTAAACCAAATGCAGTAAATAAATAACAAAATTACCTGGAAAAAGAATTAATTTCTAATGCAATCACACACAAAAAAAAAAGGAAAATATTTTGTAATTCTTCTTTATCTCTTCTTTATTTATTATATCTTTCTTTATTTATTACGAATCTTTGGTTTTCTTCATGTCTTTTTATTTTCTTTATTCTTTATATGCGTTGGTGATTATGAATGTGGCCTAAATCATATATTTCTCGTTTCGAGATTTGCATTTGAGTAAATTAAACAATATTTTTATACTATGAAATAAAATATTTCGGGAAATTTCTTGTAAGATAAGAATTTATTATGAATGTGAAATTTTGTGAACTTATAAGGAAATATGATTTTTGAAACTTGAAAAAAACATTTTTTTAAATTCTTGACCACTTTCATAATTCCCCGTAACACCTCATCGGCATATATTTTGTTATAATTATCAATTATTGCAAAAGTAGACTTTTTCTCCAGATTTTAATGGGCTTGTTAATAGAGGTATGATCTAGAGTTTTGCTCTAGACTTTTTCTCGTACTATGCTATTCTCATTTGGTCGTATTTTTTCGAAAATATTCGCAAAAATATTTTTAATATGTTTTACGCGTGGTTTTCGAAGTTTTGACCGATTAAAATTAAATTGAAGTAAGGTTTGGATTGTTTTTCAGCCTGATAATAATAAAAAAGTAAAAATTGAAATTTACAATAATTAAGTTGATCATTGGTTATTATAAACCAATCATCAACTTGGTCATTGTAAATTCCAATTTTCATTTTTAATAAAATTTGCAAATGTATCTCAATGCGTTTAATATGTTTATAAATTCAATAAATTTAATACATATTTTAATGAATTTTTATCATAAACCAATAATTAACTTGATTATTGTAAATTCCAATTTTCATTTTTAATAAAATTTGCAAATACATTTTAATACATTTTGACATGTATAAATTTCATAAATTTTATATATGTCGTATCGAACGTTAGGAAAGGTCGCATTAAATCATTAAAAATATTTTACATACTGTTCGGATACAGTTGCAGAAATGACCCCATATCACTTTTCGATTCTGACGAATTTTCACATTGCTTGTGCCATTATTGGAAATAATACTATTTTAAAAAAAGAAGGAACCGAAACGGTGTGCCAGCGTTAAAATCGTCGAGGAAATCCCGCTCTCGTGGGATAATTACCCGCGCCGCCTACGTCTTTCGTACGAAACATTTTAACGAAGCTTCTACAAGGAATTTCACGCGTCGAATCCTATCTGCCAGGATGTCTCTCTTTATTTTCCACGGGACGCCGTTTGTAACTCTAGCCTGTCCTTAAAAGCACGGCAAACTCTCGCCCACCGCCGCGTTTTTGTCCCGGCAATCTTTCTCAAAGTAACGAAAGTCCGCTAAACTGTTGCTTGTACTCTGTGACTAACGATGCAACTTGCGTGCTCGTCGTCCCTGTGACTTGTTACGTAAACGTTCTCTGCGTCGTCGTCGTCGTCCTCGTCCTCGTCCTCCGGACGAGATAGAAAGCCAATGTACGCGTCGTGTCCAGCAACTCCCGGGACCCGATGTTACGATTGCTTAGGTAGAATGAAGCTGTCGTATAAGCCCGATCGAGTCAGTAGACCCGATGAAAGCTCCATTTTCTTCGTGATCGAACCACACGCCGGCCCCATCGGTTTCGACACCGGTGTCGTCCTCGTCGAATGGACTTGGACGCGACACGTGAACTTCGTTCGTGTACGAATCTGATAGTTCGCTGTTCCGCGGCTCTTCGTGATAAATTAACTGCGGAAGGATCGGATCCTTGGAAAGCTAAGAGAGGACGATGTCATTCGAGTTCGTTGCAACTATACTTCTAATATATGCAGTCTCTTCGTTTGTCGAAACGCGAGTTCCGGGTCAAAGAGGAATCGACTTGTCAAACCGAACCAATTTTGGAACTTTTTACCCAAAAATGATAAAATTATATATAAATAAATTTAAAATTATTAATACATTTAATATTTAATATTTCTGGAATATAGGAATTTAATCTACAAAATAAATTTAACAAATTAAATGATAAATATAGTAATGGTAAAGAAAATGCTAAAAGTATGAAATATTAAATGAAATGGAGAATTAAAATGAAATTCACCATATCCTCATTTTATAATTATATAAAAAATTACTGACGATCTAGATTCAAATATGAAATAAAATAATATTGAATTTATTGAGAAAAATTATATATATTAAAAATGCCAAAATTAAATTTATCGACGTACAAATTAAAAATTAAAATTATTATAATAATTAATCCATTCGAATAATAATTTAAACTAAAATTTAAAAAAATTATTCTTCAATTTAATCAATTAAAATAAAATTTAAAAAAATTGTAATTCAAACAAATACGGAGTAGAAAAGTTTTTCTTCTGAAATTTAAGATGTTTAATTTTATCTTGTATATTCGCGGCAAATTTGATCGAATTGAATTGAAAACGATGAGGAATTAATTAATTTAATCCCGAACTGTCGGTCGGGTTCACATTACCTCTGGAAGAAAATTTTCGATCAATTTCCGCGTATTTGAATGTATCCAAAATCAGAAATCTTTTAAATTCATAAATTAAATTGAAATCGCTGATTATGTTTCAAACTAACACACTAATGATACTGTACCTTCATTGAGCGTAGTAGAATCGTCAACTATTTAAAATTCATAGAAACAAATATAAAACACAAAAGATAAAACGAGAAATGATTTCATTCGAAAGCTAAGTAATGAAATAATTTCGAGAAAGATCATTTGCTTTGCAATAAGATGCATTATCTAAATAATTATTAACAAAATTTATTTAATATACTAATAACAACATACTTCGAACAGATATAATAGTGTTTCACATTTCGAATATCGTAAAGTTTTTACAACATATTTTTGAATATTTACTATCGAATATTGGATTGAAATTTCTTGCCAATATTCATGAATATTTTCTTTTCTTTCGTGTTTCACATTCTCCGTGACGGAGATTGGCAATCCAACGCAATTGAATTAAAAATTCCACAGTCAAGCAAACGATCGCGATCCCCAAGGGACCGATGATGCCACGGTTAAGAAATTGCGCCGTGTTTTTTGGAGTGGAAGTGTAAATGAGGTGGGAAGGAAATCGTGGGAATTAAGAAGAAAGATGATTATGGAGAGAGGTGGAAGATTTGGAACCTTTGAACCTACTGTTAAAATAGGTGTTTCTGCAAATTTCGATGGAACTACTGTTACTGTTACTGTAAACATCACAATAGATCTTGTACTTTAACACCTTGATCAGTAGATTTTTTGCAGGGCCACGAATCCTTAGGCATTCTATTATTTTTATTATACTCTATTGTTATACTGTACTATATTATTTATTTTTATTACATTTATTATTTTTATGCTTCATCCAATGGTTTTGTTTTTTATTCTCTTTTCATGCTTCTGTTTTCTATTCTTTTTATTAAGTTTATTCAGTGCCAGCTTGTCAAATTAAAAGTTTCTTGCATCCCTCAAACTTAGAACTAGAAATTTAATGAATTTGCCCTTAAATCCCATGTTTTTTCAATATATCACAAATAGTGGCTGTTACAATATTATGTATTTTTATGTAAATAATGTAATTGTGTGACTATTTCGAAATAATTTAAAATTCACTATATTGTCGTTATATCGTTATTTTATATCGAGTTTAATTTGCTTAATTTAAAAATGATTTAAAAATTATTAAAAACTCATTTTTCTATTAAATATTATACTATTATACTAAATATTTATTCTATTAAATATTTATTCTGTTATATCTGCTAAATATTTATTCTATTACATCTACTAAATATTTCTTACCTCAAGATTTAAGAATAGGATCATCATCCAATGAAAAATTTGACTGTCACCCAGATATTGGTGATGCGATCATTAACCACTTGCGCATAACGAGTGACCATACCGTATACAATAATTCGTCTTTTGGAACTCGTCGGTATGAATATCACTGGATAGAAATTATTGAGAAGTAATAAATTTATTATTTGTTTTACTGTTATGTTTTACTTAAATATACTTAAAACTGTAAAGTAATAAATTTATTATTTGTTTTACCTGTTATGTTTTACTTAAATATATTTAAAACTGAGAAAATATTGCAATTTTGTAACAAAAAAATTATCGACGCACGTCATTCCAGCGCAAGAGATTAACCACTTGCGCTGGCAACTGATTGCGGACCATAACGAGTGACCAAACCGTATACAATAATTCGTCGCTTTCTTTTTAAACTCGTCGGTATTATATCACTGAATAGAAATTATTGAGAAGTAATAAATTTGTTATTTGTTTTGCTTACTTAATTATACTTGAATATACTTAAATCTGAGAAAATGTTGCAATTTTTTTGACAAAAAATTCTCGACATGCGTGGCACGTCATTCCAGCGCAAGAGGTTATTAATATATCTCTTTCTCGAAATTATTTCATTATTTGGATTTCGAATGAAGTCATTTCTTTTTTTTTCTTTTTTTTTGCTTTATATTTTATATTTCGCGTATTATATTTGTTTCTATGGATTTTAAATAGTTGATGATTCTATTATACTCTTGAACTGCAAGCGTTTCTCCATTTTTTGGTTTGGAATTTCGGAAATCCGCAGAAAGCATATTATTTATATATACAATAGTGTATAATATATTTGAAGTAGATCGATTGTAATGTTCAGTACAGTAAATGAGGTAAATTTATATGTATATAAACATATTTTATATATACAAAATATAACATTATAATATTATAAATATTTTTATATATACAAAAAACATATTTTATATATATATGTGTGTGTTTTTTTGTGGATTTCTGAAAAATATTTGGCGATTGATAAAGTCTTTGACCAACTCTCTCGCGGCGTACGTGCGAAGATATTAGGTTTGCGGCAACTTACACAATAAATGACGCGTCTGCAAACGACTAATTGCCGCGCACTATAGGTCACAGCAACGACAGACTTCCCATCGAGTCGCAGACCCTTCACTTCCACCGTTGTTCTCGCAACGATTAATAGCCTTTGTAGTTTTCTGTCCTGAGCGTCTCGAGCAACGCGATTACGCGCAAATTCCTTGTCTAATATCTCGTGACATCGAGAGGTATACAACCCTCATTGGATCGAATTTTGATAAAGTCATAGGATCTGAACTTTGTAGAATTTTTATCGAATGTCAGAATACGAGGCCTGAGCGTTGTTTGAGTGAGATATTTGAAAAATAATTATTCAAGCAACGTGTCATTTTATTCGACTCGATATGCAAATGATCTTTCTCGAAATTATTTCATTATTTGGATTTCGAATGAAGTCATTTTTCTTTTTTTTTTTTTGCTTTATATTTTATATTTCGCGTATTATATTTGTTTCTATGGAATTTAAATAGTTATACTTTTAAACTGCAAGCGTTTCTCCATTTTTTGGTTTGGAATTTCGGAAATCCACAGAAAGCATATTAGTGTATAATATATTTAAAGTTGATCGATTGTGGTGTACAGTAAATGAGGTAAATTTTTGTTCTTCAATTATGTTGGTAAAAATATAAAATTGCACAGACACTCGCAGTCTAGTTATTTTATTTCTGAATTAACTCAAATAAAAGATTACTTGCAAATGATTTATTTCATTTCGACACGAGATAAAGTTATTTTTTCTATATTATTTCCAAAATAAAAATAAACTGAAATGAATGATTCATGGTTTCAAATTATTATTTTCTGTCTTTATTTCAAATAAAATTTACCCAATCATGTAAACTGCTATATATAGTATAACGTACGATGAATACAGAAAATATTCGTAAAAAATGCACTCGAGAAATTGTCGATACTTTGAATTTGTATAACTTTGTGAAAGAAAAATCTCGTAATGAATTTTCGATATTGATTGAAAGGAAATACTTTAATTTTCATGATGGGTTTAGTCGTGAAAAGAAAATTTTCAGTATCCATAAAGACGTTTGAATTTGCAAAATTTTCGTGAGAAGTATCTTCAGAATGATGTAAAAATATCTTTAGAAGAAACGAATTCAGTACTGCAAAAATGGAGGTTTTATATTTTAAAATGAGATAGATTGTTCTGCAATTTTTTTCACGAAATTATACTAATGTAAAATTTTGATAATATTTTTGTTCGGTGCAGTATTCTTCTTATATTCGATGAAAAATTGTCGACTACTAGTTTAAACTACTATCAGTTTGTGAAAGGAAATTTTGCAATAGTTTACATGAGCTCATTTCAAATCGTAGAATTTACTTTGATAATAATATCTTTCAATAAATAATCTTTAAAAAATATTTTCATCATTTTGAAGAGACGGAGTGAATAAATGTACATTTTCTTTCAAAAATTTTACAGATTCAAACATCTTTATGAAAATACGAAAAATTTTGTTTTGAAATCCATTTTGATTTTGAAGATTAAAGTCTCTCTTTTTTACAATAATCTCTCAAAAATTCGATGCACGATATTTTTTCAGAAAATCACGAGTTTAAAATATCAACAATTGCATAGCTATGAATCTCGTATAATCGTTCTTTGTTACTTATATATTCCATGTTAAATTAAGAAATATAAAAAAAATATAAAACATTTTTAATTATAAAATTCCAAATAATAAAAATAATTAATAAACAAGGAATACGAGATACGAAATATAAAAAAATATATAATGTAAGATAGTAGATAAGAAAATATATATAAACACAAGATATACATATATATGTAAAATATACACTGTGTATCAAAAAACCGTTTTGTACAATTAACGCTAAATGAAAGGAATTTTTCAAAGTTCTAAATGCTTGAGTGTTCCAACTTCAATAGCCAGGGGTTTGTAGATCTTCAAAAGCGTCGCAGTATATTCGAGCAGAATTGCTCTTAGCGCGAAATAATTTTAACGAGTTCGCGTAAAAAGTTGAGTAGCATAGAGCCGAAGGTTCTTCGAGAGGTTAATGATAGGAAAAACTGCGCGATGCTTTCTTTTCACCAAACTTTTTCGACTTTCGTTTTAATAGCTATTCTTTGTATCACAGAGTTAAGCGTTCACCGTGATAATTGTATATTTCTGCATTTACTTGCATAACTTGTTATTCCATTCTTACGTTAACCATCAATTCGACGCTGGTGAAAAACTTTAGAAATTTTGTTAATTACTAAAAATTACTTTGTTCAATTTGCTGGCAAAACGTGTGTTGGAAATATATCGATTTCTTTAAATTTCATACATTTCTGAAATACGACTGAATGAAATAATATTAGAAAAGAATATTAAACAAATAATAATTGGAATTTTTCCCGTAAATTAAATATCGAAAGAAATGTTATAATGTTCAAAAGTTACACACATTGAAAACAATACTAAACGTTATAATGATAGAAATCAAAATTATATAAACAGTATTAAAGATTACACAAACTAGTAAAAATATTTTAGAAAAGCAGAATCCGATAATATAAAGTGGTTGGAAAAAAATTGTGAATGAAATATAATTCGGAGATAACGTTGTTCCTTAATGTACAGAACGATTCACGTTATTGTAACAAACCACATTTTATTTTTAGACAATTGAAATAATAAAAAAAAAAAAGTTAGAGGAAAGAGACGAACAGTTCAAAATGAACGATCATATATTTTTTTCGTAAATGCTACACCCTTTATTCTGTATTTCTTTCAAAATTAAGCGCAGGTTACAAGATTAGTTAGAAGATAAAATTAGTTACAAGAGTTACATACATTCGTTAGTTATTTAAAGAATTTGAAACATTTTATAAATAAAGAAGTTACGTGCACATTTTATTAAATTTTAAAAAAAATCTGCACAGATATTTTGCAATATAGTAATTGTATACTCGTAAATTTTCATAAAATTCTGTTTCTGATTTGTTTATGTATTTTCGTACGCAAACACAAGGAACGTTATCAATATTTTAATCTAATTTTAATTAACAAAATTAACTAACTAACTAACTAATTAAAATGTCCAAAACGTTTGAAACAAAATGTTTGAAACTTGACAAATGTCAACGTTTGTATGTCGTGCATTCTGTAATTCATTCAACTCTACGACATTTGGTTGTTTGTCTGTTCTCTGGAATTTCATTCGTCGTTTGCATCTCAAAGTGCTCTTTCCCGTAAACATCAATAAATAAATTTCGAGATCGCATGTTCTAAGGAATCGATGAATACAACTGAGAAATTTCATAACGATACTTGTCATTTATCTTTTCCCATAATTGAATAAATTTGACGAAAGTACGCGAATAATTTGCACATCAAAACACCATTTCCCGTCAACATCGAATAAATAAATAAATTTGTTTATCACCATTTCCCGTAAACATTGAATAAATGAACAGTAAACGAAGGAAGAAAGTTCTTTCACGTGTCAGCGAAGAGGTCTATTAAAAAAGAAATGCAAAAATAATGATTTCCAAAGAATAGATAAAGGTTTTTAATAATAATTTAATTGCATAATTGCATTGTGGATTTTTATGCATTTAAATTCGAAATTCAATAATGCGAAAATATGTACATATAAAATATTTAAACTACGCTGCACGTTATAATATTAGGTCATAACATTTGTTGAATGTTATTACACTAATATATATATAATTATAAAATATTATACTATATTATAATTGTCATACATAATTACACAATGTCAGCGTAAATTCTTCATTTATATATATATATATATAATATCGTTATAATAAATGGCGCGTGTGAACAAATCTTTGTCCTTACATGTCCCATGTAATTGTGTTTGGAAAAACGTGAATTTGCATAAAAACCTGCAGTGCATTTATAATACTTGTCATCCGCTGGAATTATTCATCGTTCGTCTGTCAATGCTCTCATGGACATTAATGTGAATAATAAAGTAAATAACATAGATAATAGAAATGTATAAAAAAACGATACGAGTGTGAATAACCAAAATAAATAATTTAAAAAACCAATGAACGATAAAAGTGAATAAGCAAGATAAATAATTGAGAATGTGCAGAAAATAAGTAGAAATAAGATAAATAATTAAAGATGTGCAAAAAATAAATAAAATAAAAATAATATAAATAAATAAATAAAATAAAATAAAAATAATATAAATAAATAAAGTAAAATAAAAACAATATAAATAAATAAAATAAAATAAAAATACATAAAAATAAATAATACGAATAAATTACTGAGTGGTAGAACAAAGTTCGGGAGCGTCGAATCGATCGTCGCTGGAAATCTAGAGAAAATCGGTTTCCCCCGTGGCAAAACGAGATTGGTCCCCGAGGACCGCCGAGTTCATAGGGCAAAACTGACAACCGGTGTGCAGGTTTCTTGCCGCGAGTAGCGTGGTGAAACGCAGCAGCAACGATCCAGTTGTCCAAATCCCAGTCATATCCGTATTCTCGGCTAGACTGTAATCGCCTCGTAGGTCAATCTTAAACTGCGGATCTGGTACGCGTGACTACCGGGGCTACTTTAATCCGGGGGGGGCTTGCGTCCCCGGCGCACCTGCCAGACGACAACGAGAGAGCGCTATAGCCTTGCAGTTGGAAGTTGGGAATCTGGGATCTCGCGCGCCTAGCCAACACGGATAGAAAGACCCAATTACATCTCGTTCCTCCCTGAATTGGACGAATACATACAAGACGCTTAAGACGCCTTAACTACCATGGGATTTGTACCAGCCTTCCTCCCAAACTGTCCTGAGATTGGTTTAAGCACTCTGGCAGAGTTGTACCAATCACCGGCCGTCCCGTGTTGTACAATTCCCCGATTATGAATTCATCTCGTCTCGCCGGACGGACGGAACAAGTGTATCGACTTGAATCGTGCTGCGATCGGCTGATTACGAAAATAGGATGTAGAGACGGTGAGATTGTGTCACCCGGTCGTTCGCCCGGGGGGGCCAGAAGACAGTGTTAATCTTTTGCAGCTCTTGGTCGTTAAATTGCGACCATTATTCTCGACATGTGCATTGTGCATTTCTGATATTTTGTATGAAATTTAGCAATAAATTTTTTTGTACATTAACCATTTGCACTGTAAATTATTTTTCAATTTTTCTTTTTCTTTTGGAGAGGGGGCAATGTAAAAATGTCAATTGTGACTCGACATGAGAGTTTCTGTGATAAAAATTGCGAGGAGTGCAAAGGATGAAAGATAATACACTTTATATATATTTTATAAAGTTTATAAAGTTGAACATTACATACATATTAAAGTTAATATAATTTATATGTATTTATAAAGTGTACTAACGTACAATGTTAATAGTTAGTGTTTCTCTTTTCTTCTGTCTGTATGACATACTTACTATAAATAATGTTTCGATATTTCTTTTCATAATACGAAATAAACAATAAATATTTCAAAATTCAAATTCAAATGCTCGCTATAAAATCACTGTCATATTAGTACTGATAAATAATAAAATATCTTGTATAGTGATACGTTATTTATTAAATGTATGTGTATATTATTTTGGTACACATTATTGCATATATGTATTAGTTTAATGGTAAAACTTACTATACTAGTAGCAAGTAAATTTCGTACAACAAACCTATCAAATGTTTTACTGAAACCGTGTAAAATATTGAAAATTCTAAATGGTCCTAATTCAATGGTTAAAGACTGTATAATAATGCAGAATATGTTGAATTTGAAGATTACATATTTTTTTAAATTTTCTTTTGTACACTTATTGCTTCGCTATTATTGTTACATTTGTCAATATAAAAAAATTCCAAATGATTTACTTACTATAATAATTATTAGTTCCCAAATTTTAGCTCTCAAATAGCATCATTGAGTTATACATATGTGGATGACTAGAGTAATTTGTTTAATTTCATCTTAACGTACACAATTAATAGATATTGATAACAAGAAGAAAGAAATGTAATAATTAGGAAAAATTATATATATATATAATCATTAGATGACTATTGTAATTGAATGGATGAATCTGTTCAATTTAATCTAAACATAATTTAGATATTTTAGATAAAAAGAAGTAAATATAATAATTAGGAGTGACTTTAAATATTTTCAGTGTCGTAATTTTAAAACGTAATTTTTCACCACATTTATTTGTTAAAGATATACATGAAACTCAAGAACACAGAAAATTTGTGCATCAATCGTAAATATCGGAACGTAACAAAAACTATATTAATTGCACTAAGTGCCCATTTATTTATACAAGGTATATCAGATTATATTTTTTTCACGCAAATAATATATTTCAAAAATGACGAATTGAACGAATATATTATCTTACTTCTGTTATCTGATAGTTATTTGAAATAACCACTAGTAGTCTAATTATTATTTCATGTTATTAAAAGGGACAGGTATATATTTTAATAATATTTGTGGCTTCTCGTCTATAAAATGTGAGTAAATTGTTCACAATAAAGAAAACATAATAATATCAATGTACAACTAGAGAATAAAAGGAGGGAGAGAAATATTATTATAAATAAATAAGAAAGGAAAAACTTATAAAACGTGCATCTTTTATCGCATATCTTGAAACATAAAAGAATTATATATTATTCTTTCTTCTCCAAAATTGATTATTATTATTTTTTTTTTTTTTTGTTAAATATTTTGCATGTTCCGTAAATTTATTTACACACTGTGACTCGAATGTTTACAAATGAAAAGAACGGGAAGGGAAGAAGCGTTAAGTTGCAGACCTTGCATGAAAGAATTTCGCGGTGAGGCGATTTGGCGAGCAAATTTCGGACGAAACTGGCCTACTAACCGATACAAGGAAAAATTGATAGGCGTAAAGTTGAACGGTGCAACCAGTTATCGGAAATCTGATACGTTGTTAAAAATATCCGATAAAACTGTCATGTGATTGGCACAAAGGATGTGAATGTCTATTTTTAATATCACGAAACCGTACAGAAGATGGATAAACGAGTGAAAATCGATTTTAAATGAAATTTCACACGCTTTCAATAATGATCGGCTTTGAAACTATTTTTACTCGTTTAGTATGTTCGTTCGTTTCACATTATTATCTGTTACTGGACTGTTGGATTTTCAGTTGAACTTTCAGAAACATAATTGAAAAGATAGAATCTAGATAGAAATTTGTTCTTCTATTAAATATTATAATAAATACTTTGATATTCTATATACACACACACACACACACACACACACACACACACACACTTTTGATATTTTGCTTATGCATGCAGTTTTACACTTTCAAAATGTTTATTTGTTACTGAAAATATTGACGAATGAAGTATAAAACGTATCAAGAAAACAAAAATGCAAAGAATGGTAAAAAATTTTTATTAGTTTAATGGTAAAAATATTTATTAGTTTAACGTTATAAATTTATTATAATATTTAATATTAGTAACTATATTAATTTGTAACAATTTAATAATTACAAATTTTTATGCAATTTGAAATTTGGAGTCCAAGCTCCAAATTTGTTTCTGCTACTATATGTTGTAACAAGTACTTTACCTCCCACATTTTGTATTATATTGTATTCTGTGCATTTCTGCATCCTTCAATTTTCCACAGATTCTACTATAAAAATCACAAGCTCTTGAATATTATATTTAACGAAAAATCATTGAACTTTCCCCTAAATCGAGTTATCAGTGCCAAGTAGCACAAAAAGTTTATCTGTACTGCAAGAAAGTTATCAACTGCATTGAAATTGAAGATGTAACAGTTCATGTTTCAGATATTTATTGGTGGTTAAATGCGGAAAATCTGTTTTCTAAATTGTCATTTATTAAACCATCTATTAATCAGACACTATCTCAATTAACACTATTTTACCGTCGTTAACTCGTAAAATATTGATGAACTACTTAGGCACCAGGTCATCCTGATCACTCGAGTATCAGAAATAACATCGTACCTTTACCTCTAACTGTCTAAGTGTTTAATATGTACCAGTAATCTAAATAATAATTATAGTTTCTTTACTAATATTAGTACTCGATATAATAATTGTATTCTAAGCATTCTACTAATGGATTAAATATTCGAGGCAGTAGTACCCATCGTTATATATTACGTATTGTATCATTAACCTTTCGAGTATTCAATCCGTACTGTTAAACTGCTTGAAACGTAATCATTATGCAACTTATTATGTTTAAGCCTTTGCACTGGCAATTGGTTCGCGGACCATAACGAGTGACCGAACCGTATACAGTAATTCGTCGCTCTCTTTTTCTTTTGAACACGTCGATATGATGTCACTGGAAATTATTAAGAAGTAATAAACTTATCGTTTCTAAATTGTCATTTATCAAACCATGTGTTAATCATCTCAATTAACACTATTTTATCGCCGTTAACTCGTAAAATATTGATGAACTACTTAGGCACCAGGTCATCCTGATCACTCGAGTATCAGAAATAACATCGTACCTTTATCTCTAACTGTCTAAGTGTTTAATCTGTACCAGTAATCTAAATAATAATTATAGCTTCTTTACTAATATTAGTACTCGATGTAATAATTGTATTCTAAGCATTCTACTAATGGATTAAATATTCGAGGCAGTAGTACTCATCGTTATATATTACGTATTGTATCATTAACCTTTCGAGTATTCAATCCGTACTGTTAAAATGCTTGAAACGTAATCATTATGCAACTTATTATGTTTTACCCCTTGCACTGGCAATTGGTTCGCGGACCATAACGAGTGACCGAACCGTATACTATATAATAATTCGTCGCTCTCTTTTTCTTTTGAACACGTCGGTATAACACTGGAAATTATTAAGAAATAATAAACTCATCGTTTTGTTTTGCCTGGGCTTACTTAAACCTGAGAAGACGTTGCAATTCGGAGAAAAATATACTCGACGTGGCGCGTCATTCCAGCGCAAGAGATTAATCATATAAAATTTGCTCGTCGGAGGTTCAAAGAAAATAGAATAAAAGATACATCTAGATTTTAAAATTCAAAGACGAATTCGTTCTCAACTTGTTAAATGCTCCCCGCAAAGGGTTCAATGGTCGAACCCTATCAGGTATATGAAGTGAAGCGCCTGGAAAAGTTAACAGTGTCGTTCCGTTTCATTTTCCAGAGTGGAGAGAGGAGGAGCTAGACGAGAGGGCTAAGCGAGAACTCGCAGCGATCAACCACTTGGATGGCGGTACGCGAAGCGATGAAACACGGCCACCTAGACAGCTGGATTAACATGCGATTAATGCGCTCTATGACGCCCGCTTAATGGCCCGTGCTCTCGAACCGTGTGATGCACGCGAACGAGTGTGTACCATGGCCCCTCAGAGGTTGAATTAAATGGACAGGCAGGAAGAATCCATTTGCACGGCCATTTGTACCAATTGTTCGCGACAACGTGCAAGCGCCGAGGACACGAGAACTTGCGGTGGAAAAGACATCGAAGTTTTTAGCGACGTTCACTGAGAGAAGGCGAGTCGATCGACCTCTCTCGATTCGACGAGAAGGGCGAGTCTCCGAAGTAACACCGGGCAGTAGCGGGAATTCCTCTGGAATTATGAGCAAAACGAATTCCTGGTGGAACTCGCGGAAAAGGACTCTACGATATTAAAACGCCGGAGAGGGATCCGGAACCGGAAGGGCGAAAACGTTTGCGAATAGATTCGGCGAGTCGATAATGCACGCGTGCAAATCCTGGTCCGGAGCGAGCCACGTGTCCGATGAATAATAGAACCGCTGCCGCCGCCGCCGCGTTGAATCCTCGTCCTTTCGATCACCGAGACGAGAGAACTCGGTGAAATCCTTATCGATTCGCGGCGTCCTCGTTCTTCGACTTGCCTCTCACGAGCTCTCTCGACTGTCAACGTTCGCGCGGTGGATCCCGATCGTCGTTCGTGAGTTTGAAAAAGAAAAAAAAGAAAAAAGAAAAAAGAAAAAAGAAAGTGAAGAGAGCAACCGACAGGCTGGTGAATCGGTGCGGAATTGCTCTCCGTGATGATCATGTTGAACGGTGGTTCGCGTACCGGAAGATAAGCTCTGGTGGAACAGAATGACAGTGACGTGGGTGTACCCGAGTCGTGATTCCATCGAGTGTTCCCGCGAGCTCTGTGAGTAACTGATAAGAAGATACAGGCGTGTGATCCTTTTTTTTTTTTTTTGGGGGGGGGCGTTTGAGGATTAAACGTAGGAACGTAGGGAGGAGAGAGAAAAAGCGACAGCATGAAGGACCGTCGGGAAAGATGGCTGTACGCCGCGCTGCCTCTCGTCACCTTTCTTTCACATCAGACCGGTGAGTGTGGCCGTTTTGTCTTTTTGTCGATGGTGTTTTAACCTTCGGACGTATACGTGCATACTGACCAAACTGAAGTAAAATGCACCTAATATCTAATAATAATAATAATTCAGTGTTAAATCTAATAATTTAATGACTGAATGAAGTGATAATCTAATAATTGCATGAATGGTCTGTGAATAATCCATGCTTAATGATTTAATGATGAAGCAGAGCCTCCAATGTTCCAACTAGCAGAAAGATAAATGTACTTTTGGATGATGGAAAAACATTTTGATATTAATTAAACTGCGCGTATTTAAGATTGTTTATTTGAATATTTTGAGAATATTTTTATTATCTTTGTTGAGTTGTCTAATTTTTTCGTAGAATATGTAGTTCTGCAGAGGTATATATTCAAATTACCAAAGACATATCTTCATCATTTTCATTTATTGTTTAAGTATATGGAGAAATTTGAATTGATTTATCGTGAAATTGAAGATACTATTTTTTTGATAAAATCTTGTCTCTCATATTTTAGTAAGTTCTGTTGCAATTATGTCGTTGAACACATAATATTCTCCCTAACATTAATTCCACCAAGTAAATCACTTCCAGTGTTTGGATCTTCAAACTATACCTCTCATCCATTATGTCAGATGTGCACATTGGTTGATATTATATTGGAACAAAATTGATTTTTTTTCTTCGGGAACATTAGAACAGCTTAATACAAATCTTTATCTGGCAAGCTGCATAATTATTTCTTGATCTCTCAGTTTATTACGTTTTTCTCTTCTTTATCTACTTGTATTCATGCTTAATATTGTATTCATCCGTATAAATAAAATAAAATAGTATAGTACGAGAAAAAGCATTTGTTATTAGTAAACACTTTATTCAGATAATAGAACATCAAGATATTAGACTATTCAAGTAATGAGAAGTTCTATTATTTAAATTAATAAATCTAACGTGTTAATGTGTTTTTAATGAAGTCAATAAATCTGATGTTAAAATTAAATTAAATCTGAATTAATAAATTTAAGTTAAATCTATTCTTAAAATTAAAATGAATTTAAATTAATAATTTCAATTACGTTAATACGTTTTCAATTCTTCATTGGGCAAAGTGATTGTGACAAAGGAAATGGAATTGAATTTTATATGAAAGTGATTTTCATTTGGTACGATTCATTTTTAATACGTGATTATTGATTTAAATTGGTTTTCAGTGTAATTTGTCTTATCTTAGAGCCATTAGGTACATTTTGAAAAAAGGCGATTAGTTACGCTATCACTATGTTAAAAATATCGTATTAATTTCGATTAATGACAACGTCAAAATCTATAATATAATCTGAAAATATTTCTTTCTTTATTATTGTTATTTTATATTTTAATATCAGCATTTCAATATCAATATCAATTTATGAATAGATATGATCAAAATTCGACAGTACAGTAGCCCAAGCTTGTACTAGTAAATTATTATTATTATTATTATTATCAATTTATGAATAGATACGATCAAAATTCAACAGTACAGTAGCCCAAGCTTGTACTAGTAAATTATTATTATTATTATTATTATTATGAATAACTTGTATTGAAAAATAAATTCGAAGTTGATTAAGTTAATTATTTTCTATCCTTTGTTGTATTTAAATTTTAGTAATAAATAAGGGAACGATTCACGACGAATCTTCAACCTTGAAGCGTTGCGAAAATAATAAAAAAAAAAATCATTTTAAAGATTTTAAAAACTTTAAATAAATAATTTTAAAAGAGATAGATTTCTAAGTAATTTTAAAGATAATCTTAAAAAATTAAGATTTTTGAAACCATTGAGCTAGTAAATTTTAATTAGGAGCCACTGTGCACAGTATCGTTCTAGGTTTAATATTCAACAGTCTTTGCTGACGTTCTCAAATATTTCTGAACAAAAGTTTCGGCATTTCATTGTTTACATGTTGAATGCCATCGCTTTTCTCAAATACTCTCAGTCAAAGATTCGAAAAGTAAAATCGGCTAGATTTCTACGAAATGTATCACATCTCTCTTAATCACTTCGTATTTATCGACAAAATATTTTGTCACGCATTGACACCATGTTCACGATACGCTTTGCACCAGTATCTTGTAACTAGCGGTGGGATCTGAGACATTTTGAATCACTTTGAACATGACTCGAGGCTTAAAACTCTTGATATAAGTCTCGATAGGTCTTGAGTCTTGGAAGTCTCGGAAGTCTTGACCGTCTTGGAAATCTTAAAAGTCTTGATCGTCTTAATGTCTTGAAAGCGGTGGAAGTTGCGATAGGGTTTAATACTGTAATAAGTACTCAGTACCTTGCAAGCTTCCTGATTATTTTCGTTCACGAAAACGTATCGTTAAACGTGAAAACGTTAGAGCAAGCTCAGAATGCTCATTTATTGATGTTATTCATTCTTACAGCCATGTCTAAATACCTAAATAATAATAGATGGAATTTAAATGAATAATGAGTAATAATTATGATGATCCGAACTTTCATTAATATTTTTACGTTAATGATGCTGTTCGAATCAAAGTTATCAAAAAATTTGTAAAATACCGAATATTCGTCACTAGATTACGGATTTTTATGCAAATTTATATTTCTATATACTTCAGAAAAAAAAAAAAAAAAAAACAAGTAGAAAATTATTCAACGTACTAAGGATTCTATTTTGATAATTTTATATGTTTTTTTAAACTGTCAGCAATACTGGTACATGCAATTTTGCACTTCAAGTGCATAAAAATCCGTACTTTGTTCGTCGTCACGCTATCATCACGTTTTTTAAAACTCTCTAAACTTCCAAGATCTTCGAGATTCAAGACGACGAGGAAAGACAGGAATAAACTACTAATGAACTATAATAAACGAGGCTAATAATTTTTCGAAATACACTGGTTCATTTTATATATAGAGAGAGAATATCGAGCTGTATGGATTAATATTGACGTGAAAAAAGAAGTATAGTGATTTCAGTTAAAAGAATAAAGATGAGTTTGAGATCTGGAAAACACTTGCATTTAGATTAATCGGGTGGTCATTATAAGGCGTCGAAACAGAAAAAGTTTCGTTTGAAATATTGTTTCGTGACAATAATTGCGTGAATTAAAATGAGACAACACCTTGTATATCTTTCCAACTTAAGATGAAAGTAATAATTTGTAAATATGAAATAAACAATGTCAAACGAGGAAAATCTTTTGCCTGTAGAAACGAGTAATTTTATTTTCCAGGTGCACGAAAATAATTAAAAGCACGATCCATTCAATATTTCATACACGGAACAATATTGCGATATTTGATGCAAAATGTCACATAAATAACAGATATTTCATCTTTAGATGCGAAACAAGTTAATCGTAAAACTTTTGTATTAAACGTAGTTGGGATGAAACGCGTTTTGAAATCAATGATAATAATATTCAAAGTACAGTCCGGTAGATTTTGCGTTGTTTTATCGTACAAATGTAAATTTATAGAAACAAAAGAAGGTAAAATTTCTTTAAAATAATAAAACGAGTGCATTGCATTTTATCGATTGCGTCAAATTTCTCCGAACAATTCCCGTTATTTTCAGGTTTCTTTGTTTATTGTCGCCTTGAAATATTCTAAAATGCGCTAAAATTACAAATGTATGTCTTTCTTTTCTTTATCTAATTTTACAATAATTTTACAAAAATATATATCTTTCTTTTATCTGTTTTTACAATAATTTTACGAAAATATATATCTTCCTTTTATCTAATTTTACAATAATTTTACGAAAATATATACCTTTCTTTTATCTAATTTTACAAAAATATATATTTTTGTTTTATCTAATTTTACAATAATTTTACAAAAATATATGTCTTTTATCTAATTTTACAATAATTGTACAAAAATATATATCTTTCTTTTATCTGTTTTTACAATAATTTTACGAAAATTATATATCTTTCTTTTATCTAATTTTACAATAATTTTACGAAAATTATATATCTTTCTTTCATCTAATTTTACAATAATTTTACAAAAATTATATATCTTAAATATATATCTTTCTTTTATTTAATTTTACAATAATTTTACGAAAATACTTTTCTTTCATCTAATTTTACAATAATTTTACAAAAATATATATCTTCCCTTTATCTAATTTTATAATAATTTTACAAAAATATATATCTTCCTTTTATCTAATTTTACAAAAATATATATCTTCCTTTTATCTAATTTTACAAAAATATATATCTTCCTTTTATCTAATTTTACAAAAATATATATCTTCCTTTTATCTAATTTTACAAAAATATATATCTTCCTTTTATCTAATTTTACAAAAATATATATCTTCCTTTTATCTAATTTTACAAAAATATATATTTTTGTTTTATATAATTTTATAATAATTTTACAAAAATATATATTTTTCTTTTATCTAATTTTACAAAAATATATATTTTTGTTTTATTTAATTTTACAATAATTTTACAAAAATATATATCTTTCTTCTATCTATTTTTAGAATAATTTTACAAAAATATATATCTTTCTTTTATCTAATTTTACAATAATTTTTTTATCTAAATTTTACAATAAATAGCAAAAGCGAATTTTTTTGCGACATTAAACAAAAAAATTCCACCTTTTCACGACGAGTATATACTCATAACGTAAATACTTAAGTGGTTAAAATCTTCTCTCGTTGGAAAACTACGAATACATATCATTCAAAATTCGATGACATTACTAGCTATCTTCTTATCCGACAGTGTCTGTCAACGAGAGTCGAAGAGCATCGTTAGTCTACAGACCTAACAACAATCTATCTAAACGCGTTAACGTTCTCTGTAACGGCGAGCGTTTGTTTCGTGCTCGTCCGACATTTGCCAGCCAAACGAAATTCAGTTAGCGTGCAGCAACAACGTACGCAACAACGCTGATCAGAATTGCGCTCCCATCGGTGTGTATCAACGGGGTGGGACTCGAGATCGAGCGAGATTAAGCCAGGCGGAGAGCATCTCGACGTTCGCAGTTCTTCTCACGAGTGTTCTCTCCCGAGGAATTTTTCGATTTTCTCGCGCGAGATGCTCCGCAACTGGCGGAAACGAAGAGTTGGGGGGGGGGGGGGGGGGGGGAGGCCGCGGTTATCCGTGGAATTTTCGCAGCGTCGCGCGGAGATAAGGAAAAAATCGCGGGACACCGGTAGATAAGAAGCTTCGAGCGCCTCGGCAATTACGGAGAGAGACAGCAGCTATTCCCAGCGTGAACGGGGCATTCTTAAGTGTCTTTAAACCGCTATCGCGGTCTAGTTGATTTCCATACGATGAATGGATTCATGAATAAAAGAGTTGCCATTTCGGCGCGGAGGGTTCACCGCGAAAGGCAATTTGCCAATAATTTTCCCTGCGCGACCGAAGTTGTTACTCGTCTCTCCGGCCAATTTTTAATTACCACGTTCATAATCTTGGACCAAGTTGCATCGAACTGTCGCGTAGTGAAACGTTGATTTATGATTAGGAACGAAGGATTTAGATTTATTTGTGCAACGTTCGGGTGGAGTCGTTGAATTGTGAACGTTCGTTTGTGATGATTTTTTTAGTGGCATTTTATGTTGTCAGTTTGACACACATTGGAGTGTTTGTAAATTTCATGTTCATCCGAACTATCGAGGTCGATTTTTGCAAATTCATTTAGTCTCTGCGCTTCTCATTCGACTAATTGTAAGATCAAGTTCAAAATATTCTTGGTTTTTAACAGTTTTCGATTCGTTATTTCGTTTTGTATTTTATGATATAATAAAATTATTATATTGTACTATTGTACGTATAATATTATAATATATTCATACAATATATATATATATTATATATGTGTGTGATATTATTATATTATATATATATATATTTATTTTTATATATATTATATATTTTTATTTATATATATTTATATTTTAATTAATTTTTTCTGCTACAAATGGCTACGTACATAGTCTTTCACATCTGCTTCATTCTTTTTTATTTACTTCAAAACCATTAATTTCGCCCTAAATAACAAAATAATATAATAATATGTTTGCTGAAATTGAACATAATATAAATATAACAGTAGATTGACAATATGCAGTGAATTGAGATTGAGAAAAGAAATCAGTTAAATCCATTAAATTTTCAATCGTTTGCAGAGCAACATGAATCAGGAAATAAGGAAACAGAATAATTTTAAATATCGAAGAGAGTAATTTTAAAAATTTCTCGCGAATAAACTTCGATGTTCAAACATTGTTGCCAGAATTTCAATTTTTCACTTTCATTTAATCACGTTGTGTGTGTTGCGTCGATTAATTTCCACGAAATAAATCAAGATATTTTCAAGGAAAATAGTAAAAATTATAATTTATCTTTCTTTTTCTTTCTCCTGTTTTAATCCTTTGGACTTTTCTTTCGTAATTTGTTTCACTGCTGTTAGTTCAGTGCGTACGAAATGTTTTCTTCAAATAAAATTTTAATAAGAATTTCTTCACAATATTGTTTATTTAATCAAAACAAATTTCAGTATAATTTAATGCATTTTCTGATAGTAAGAATTTTTTTTAATGAAAATATTACAAGTCTCTTTTAAATAATTTGTCTGGATGGAATAGCAGATAATTTTGGCCTGTCCCAAATTATAAATTTATTCGTGCAAGAAAATTAAATTAATAAATTCCCATTACTTGTGGCAGCCAATAAAAAAATAATAATAATAAATTTAAATAATGAATTTCAATGTGAAAAATTCCACAGATTGCGCGTATTACAAAAAAAAATCAATATTTTTCAATCAATCAAAATCAATATTTCTACAATTTTTGATATCTGAACATGATACAATGTTCTGCTTCGTCTAATAATGTAACATCTAATACGTAAAACAACTTTCTACCTATTTTTTTTTATTCTTTCACATTATCGTAATTACATTTTCTGTTCTTACAATTCTATTGTTCTATTAATTCCGTTCTATTTTCTTATAATCATATTTTGAGAAATATAAATTTGAATAAAAATCCGTAGTCTGCTTATCACGTTTAAATTCCCTTGAACACATCCTGAATATAGTATGCTCTAAAGCAAATTTCTTGTCTCTTAACGTGATAATATATTCTGAAGCAAATTTCTTGCTTCTTAATGATTCTTATCATTCTTAATCGACGATAAGATTGAATTTAATACGTGGTATTGAGTCGAATTTAAGCTTCGAATACACGATATAAATATAAATTATAATTCTCACCTTTCATGCTCTTTCTCTAAATCAACGATTTATCGCTTGCTATTTTTACATTACATTTCTCCTCTATTCCGTTCTACTTACATATTTGATTCCATTTCCATTTCATTCGTTTTCTATAATATTTTCTACATCGCAATCTTCACTACTTATTCCATGAAGTGTTTTTTTTTTTTTTTCTTGAGTTTTCTTCGCAGAATTCGCTCTTCCATTATTTCGAAGATTAAATGGTCTGGTTTCTACAATGTACGCCAATGTAATCAGTCTGATTACCGCTTTATATATTTCTTACCTATCCTTTCTTACATTCCTCCAAATTGTGCCATTATGGCAGCCTGTTATCTTATTTACTTCAACCGTTTGTTCTCGGATCCTCCCATCCACATTTCCACAGTTGAATATCTTTATCTATAATTGTGTAAAGAATGTTACCTGCTTGATTATGGTGTGTCGTCTATTTCTAATTTGCATCTTACAGGTTCTGTCGAAGTTGTCACATACTTGCACTCGTTAATTTTCTTCGAAGCTATAGTTTTCATTGTGTTAAATATAATTATAAATGCTTATAGCATAGAATAAAACGATGATAGTGGTGTTGTTTTAGTATCGAGATAATTCGTTGCTTGATTTAAAAAAACGTTTTAAGAAGATATCAATTTTTTTTTGTATTTTCATCAATATGAATCTTTTCTACACGAAACGTATCCATTATGTAAAACGAGGTATATAGGGTGTTCCAAATTTAAATATCAAAACTTCCAGAATGTGTGAAAAATAAACTAAAGAAAATAAGCCCTTAGAAATTTGCTCGTGTTTGTTGCGATTTTAGAAAAAGAATCTTCATTTTCTCACTCACTCAGTAAGTTCGTTCGATATTAATCAATTTACAGAGAGCAACTGAGAGACCAAAATTATAATCTGATACGTCAAATTTCCAGTTTAGCTGGAATCAGTGTAGTCTGATGTTTGATTAAATGCTTGCATTGCTGCGAAAGACTAAATTTTGAACGGCAAAAGATTAAATAAATGTTACAGATGATAAAATTTTGTAATATAGTATCGATGATAAAAATTTAACGTGAGTTAAACATAAATAAATTCGTGGAAAAATGAAAATATTTTTCGGTGAATTTCTATTTAATTCATTTCTCGCAATTTTTGCAATAAGAGATTCATTTTATTACTAAAACAAGAAAATCGAACGGGGAAAGTCGAAAAAGTTATACGGTTCTTGTTACTTTAAAAAAATTAAAATTAAAATTGAAAAACGTAGCAAAAATTGTAGTGAGATAGCTAAAATTGGAAAAAGCCGCTGAATGAGAAATTTTTTACTCTCTTTCTAATTTCGTCACCAGCGATTTTCTTCAAAATGAAGCAAAAACGAGCAAATTTTTAAAAAACGTTTCTTCTCAGTTTATCAGTTCCCTGTGTACTCTCGAAGTTTTGACATTTAAATTGACACGCTATATATCGAACAACATATGCCAACATATACTGCATATAAAGAAAACTTTACATAACTTTTGTTAAGGTCGAACAATCGAGTAAGATGCATCGTTAAATTTTTTTTTGCGTTTATATGTTGTTTCTAAGAACGTGAAAATTATTTGTTGTTCCATAATCGGCATTTATTTTTGAAATAAATTTAAATTTTCATCTAGAAGCTAAAATGTTTTTTGTTCTTTCTTTTTTCTTCTTTCGAAATCTAAAATTTCAAACGAGAGATCGATGTTTCGTGGCTCGAAAAAGGGAAGAGTAAAATATTCCATTTTATCAAACTGCACGAACTACATACAACGGATCAGAAATATATTGGCACGTATTCATTGAAATATCTTTTCATGCTGTACTGTCGTTTTATTAACCCTTTCGCTACGATAATCCGCTCTGCCACTGATTCTGATCTCACACACATTGATCGAATTATTTTCTAGTCCGTTAATGTGTTTCGAAACAGAATTTTTTTTTAATTTTGACGAAGACCTAGAACGTTTTCTAAAAACAACCTCTAATTTTTTAAACAAACCTTTTCTCAATCTAACATCAAATTTTTAAGAGTTGACTAAATTTAGTTTTTTCAGAATTACAATAGCTTAAGAAAAATTTTTTTATTGCAATAATTTCGGGTCGTATAAATATTCCACTGTCGAATCTTTTTTGAGTTTCCTGGTAACTTCCTGGAAAATTTTTTAAAATAAATCTAATCCCAAATTTTTAAGAGATTAACAGTTATACCTATAGTTGGTTTTTTTTCCCGAATTGCAATAGATTAAGAAAGATTTTTTATTGCAATAATTTTACATCGTACAAACGTCCCATTGTCCAATAGAAAAAAAATAGAAAAAGGTCGTCTTGATGATAGCTAAAGTATTATATATTATGTATTATGTGTGCGTATATATCCGGTGCTCATAATGAAAGTGTGAAATTTTTATGAAACTAAAAAATAGAAATGCAGATTTTCATACAAAATTTGACCTATTGCGAAACAGAAATGTAACTGAAGCTTTTATTTCAATGAAGTTATCAAAATCGTCCAACTATTACAAACTTACTCAATTAGAAATCGTCGGAAATCGGTAGCTTTGTGCATGACTCAGCTCAACTAATTCACGTGTTCACAATTGCACTCGAAATCGGACAGTAATTATGATACGAGGTGTACGAAACCTGGCCAGTGATAATGCACACACTATTGCAGCCTATGAAACTCAAATAGTTCGATATACGTGGAATTGGCAGGTGAACATGTAACCGTTTTACTTTGGTATTTACTAACCGATCGGAAACGCGTTCACGTTATTTCGCTAAATCCAAGTATCCAAATTTCATCCTCCGAAAGGTATTAGATAAGCAATTTGTGCAAAATAAATGCAATTTCTCCATTAAATATGAAACAATTACATTTAAGAATTAATATATTTTAAACAGTTATATTTAAGAATTAATATATTTAGGAATTAATGTAATTAATATAATTATATTTAAAGTTTCATATTTTAATATAAAATTTTAATAATTATTTAATAATTACATAATATTAATTAAATAATTTATTTTTAATTATAAAATAATTCAGAATTATTCAATAATTATATTTAAAGTTATTACATTTTAATGTAATTATATTTAAAGTACATCAGTTTATAGTAGAATCAGTGTTTTAGACAAAGTTCATACATAAAAAGTGTATTATGTAAGAAGATGTGTTTTTCATTTGTTCAGAAAACTTCTTTTGTCTTCCTAGTTCTAACAGGAAAAAAAAAGAACTGAAAGAAATTTTATAATTGCTTTTTATATATTTAAAAAATATATCATTTGTTGAATGCAAAGTCAGATCATATATTTGTACAAAGATCATGCAAAAATACCAAATTTGAACTAGCCAGTGCTTTACGTTTTTCTATTTGTGTCTTTTCTAGGAGGATAAAATCGCTATTTCTTTAATATAATTTCCAATTCTAATCGATAAGCGATAGAACAATGTTCTTAGTTCCAAATGTGAAAATATACACAAAAATAAATGGTGCAGTTAAATATTGTAAATACTGAAATATAAGTTCGAATATTAAAAAGCACTGTTAATAACGAAATTTCATTTCCAAAGTCTCTGGAAATGATGAATTCATCTGACTTTTATTAACCAAGGATCAAGAAATTTTTTCTCGTATTGTTATTGTAAGTGTAGAAATTGGCTAACTTTTATGATACATTAGATTAGATTAGATCAATTTTAATGCATTTAATTAAATTCGAATATTTTGTTACCACTTAGAAAATTTAAAATTTTAGTTACTATTACAAATTATTTATTATTCTGGCGTTAATTTATTTACTTTGTTAGATGTAAAAATAAACTTAAATTTACAAACTTAAGCATTTTATTATTGTTTCGAAATTTTGCATAAAAATCTCGAATTACCAATGAGAATTATTTTCGTTACCAATTTATCGACGATAAACGATGAATTAATTTCTGTACTTTGTATAAATTTTTTCATTTCTTGAAAGTTCATAAGATCATAGACGGAAGAATGATCAAAATTATTAATCCTTGAAATTTTATTTGCAATTCGAGTATTAAGAAATCGGGGCTGAAGAATTGCGAATAAAGTGTTCTGTTGACACAACATTCTTAATATGTTAATATATTAATAATATGTTTCTATTATAAATTACAATTTATTGCCAATAATATAGTATTTTATTTGAGACGATTGTCTTGTATAAAGATCTATATTTCATCTGAATATTTCTCAATTTTCTTCTTACGTCGAGTAAACGTAAAAATTGAGTCGTTCGTGAAGAAAATATTCTTCAACAGTTTCATTTAATGACACAACGAAACGTCCTGTTATCAGAAACTGTAATTGTGAAATTTCATTTCATCTGCGCCCCGGTGGAAGTTTCATAATGATATTCTATAAATTTTTAATTAAAGGCACACTCGGTTCCGCGGTATATAGAGATTCGATATTTAACGTATGCTCTTCTAAATCGAGTCAAAAGTAACGTTGAAAATTTTACGTAACGTAAATTCCACGATACTAATAAATAACGTCCTTAACTGTTAATTTCGTTCTGCACGATAACATCGAGTAAACAAGTTTCTTCGTTCGATAAAGTTTCGTTCCATTTTCCCGGCACCCGAGTATTTCACACACTTTAAAATTTGTCACGATGATAATGGAAAGCATTAATCGTTCGTTCTGCCTATAATTAAAAAAAAAAAAAAAAATGGAAACTTCAGTGCTTGAGTGGACTTTCAATTTTAGTTTAATAATTCAAGTTTATGTTTAATTTATACCAAACCTGGTAAATGGAAATACAATTTTCGTTCGTGAGTTATTTAGGGAATTTTGTAAATATTCAAATCATCAACACGTAGTGCAATTATTAATTTAAAATTAGAATAAAAAATTAGAAATAATCTAAAATTAATAAATCGTAACAATCTGATGATGATTCTAAAGTGTTTCTATGTATTATGTCATTCATTAGATCTGTTACAGGATATTATTAATTAGCAACGCGAGATGTACAGCCAACTATTAAACAATTTCAAATTTAATCCTTCTACCAATTATTATTTATTAAACGTATCATTTTATATAAAATGCTTACTTATTATACGTACAATTCAATTTGAAATACCTCAGATAGGAAATGAATCTTTAATTTGTTAGTTAAAATAGACTGAATTAGTATTAAAATGTTAGCGTTGTCAGTATTTCTTCTAAATATCTAAAATTCAAAATATCTAAAGAAAAAAGTAACCATGTGCCTTGTTCAAAATATAGAGTATAAAATAATAATAATAAAAAAAATAGAGTATAAAATTAAGATCAGTGTAACGCTTTTGTTTTATATTTCCAATAATATTTCATCCACCATTGTCTATGAAACAGATTCAATATTCCACGAGCATTATTCTCTAATCCTCGAATGCATAAATTAATATTTTTCCAACTAATGGATTTAGTGTTGATGACGCAGAATGCCGTGAATTTGCAATTATTTATGAATGAGTGATAGTTTAACTATAATAATTAATTATACAATAATTAACTATAAAGTATTAATCAAATACTCGGCTTAACTTTTTCTCCCCAAATTGACAGATGTAGAATTAATGATGCCGAATGTTATAAATTCGCAGCGGCGTTCATTCGACCACTTGCGCCGGCAACTGATTGCGGACCATAACGAGTGACCAAACCAACATACAATAATTCGTCGCTTTCTTTTGGAACTCGTCGGTATCATTGGATAGAAATTATTGAGAAGTAATAAATTTATTATTTGTTTCGCCTGTTATGTTTTACTCAACTAAATACACTTAAAACTGAGAAAATATTGCAATTTTGGAACAAAAAAAATTGTCGACGCACGTCATTCCAGCGCAAGAGATTAACCACTTGCGCCGGCAACTGATTGCGGACCATAACGAGTGACCAAACCGCATTCAATAATTCGTTGCTTTCTTTTTCTTTCGAACTCGTCGGTATAATATCACTGGATAGAAATTATTGAGAAGTAATAAATCTATTATTCCTTTTGCCTGGATTATATTTACAACATTTACTTAATGAAGACTGAGAAATTATTGCAATTTTGGGACAAGAAATTCTCGACGTGCGTGGCCAAGTCATCGATATCCTCCTTCAGTGGCACAATTTACGGCAAATACCTGTGAAAATACCAACTGGAAATCAATGGTAGACAGCGAACGTTCATACGAGACGTATATTTGCATCTTTGAACAATGTCAACGTCTTGTTACCGCGGGAAATGTTTCATCGATAATCTCCTGCAAACACTGCCGCCAAGCATTTTTATCGTCGAGGTTCTTGACGCGTTGCACGAAATCGGAGCTGGATATTGATATTTTAAACGGCCAGATTTAAGCACGTTCCTCGTTGGTTTACGTGTACTCGCGCGTTTCAGGTATTCCTGGTACTACGAATTGTCACGAATATCGATAATCGTGTCTCGTTTTGCTCGAATTATGTTTTTTTTCGCACGTTTCCCGCTATCTCTTGGCGCAACGAGTGCGTCGTTTCTTTGCATAATAACTTCCGTGCATTTTTTTTATACTTACATAGATAGTATTTATTCGCAAATACTTTGGCTCGAATGTTTTTATGTATTAATGTAAAAATTTCGACGTTCCTCAAATTCTTTATGAATTTATAAAATTCGTCCAACGAAATGTTCTGAATAAATTTGATCAACTGAACAAATTGATAATTCTTTCACTGTCACAGGTTATAATTATAAAAATTTAGGTTATTTAATTTTATTCTGTACTTCACGTGTTCTTTTTTTTTTTAACAGAGACTAATAATAAAATTAAATCAAATCGAAGGTTTTAAAATTAAATAAATACAAGGTAATTATAGTTTATATAGTAAATTTATATAGTTTCGAATATTTCCTTATTAGTGATACTAATTAAACGTTAAGCTTGAAAGTTATTATTAGATTGCGGATTTTTATGCATTTATAGAAAATTTTATAATATAATTAAGTATAAGTAATTTTATATAAAATACTTACTTTATACTTAAGTATAAGAAATTTTATATAAAATAATATAAAATTACTTAAGTACAAGTAATTTTAAAATGATATAAAATAATAAATAAAGTAATTTTAAAATAATATAAAATAACAAATAAAGTAATTTTAAAATAATATAAAATAATAAATAAAGTAATTTTATATAAAATTAATTAAATAGGAAAGTAAGAAATGTAATATTTCATATATAAAACAATTTCTTATCGAGGGATTGTACCTTTTAAATTAAATAGATGAGGCGAAGGTACTTCAGTTTTCATCTGGTAAATCTTTTCCTGCAACTTCCAGCAAAACTTCACCGGCGCGGAGTCTGATAATCTTGGAGATCAAGAACTTAATTCTGATTAATTATTCCGATAATTAGTACTGATTATTAATTACCGAGGTGAACCACGTTACTTCTCTGCAACAATCTCGAGTACTTTCTGTGAATACATTGGATAAATAATGGTAATCTGTTCTCAAGACTCTTCGAACAAAGACCAGTTCACTGTTGCCTCGCGTTTCTATTATAATTCCTTGGCAAACTATATTGGAGCCTATATTTACATAACGTTTCTTAACCAGCTATTCTGGAGCCTATGTTTATGTAATATTTTTCCTTTATTTTTACTCGTAGAATTTTAGCGGAATTGTTTCGCGAAAAAAATTGGGTACCTAATTTAATATAATATTAATATAAATTTTGTTTTCAGTAATTTAAATGAAATTAAATATGCATCTGAATGAAATTTGCATTTGTCAACCATCTGAAAGTTGAACGAATATTCTGCGGAGCAGTGTTCTTCGTATGATACTTGCGATTAAATATCTCGCGGTGCAATATCGTTCATGTAACACCTTAGGCGATGTATGTGTTAGGTTGCTGCATACGAAATTATCGATTTCAAAAGCACGTGAATAAACGCGTTATTAAATAATGTGTTATCAACGCAGAAATGCTATTAAATGACTGTTTATTAATTAAAAATTAATTAAGTAAAATTAAGTAAAATATTACCAACTGAAACCTGTTATTAAATAATTTTACTACGTATAAATAATTGTACTATTATTAAATAATATTACATAATTGATCAATGTTCCATTAATTGTCTTATAAAAAGGTGAAGCATGTATTCAATTTGAGTGTATTTTTTTAATGAGATTTCAACCTTGGATCTGACACGTAACATCGATCTAGATTTGTGAAAATCTACGTATATTAAGAAAAGAAAAAAAAAATGTCATTGATGTGAATTTAAATTGGAAAATACAAATGAAAAAATTATTAACTAAATAATTTTAATCAATAATTGCAATTACATTTTACAATATTGAAAGGGTACTGAGCTTTTTGAGTCATATATTTGATTAATAATATTTAAATAACAAACGAGAATATTGTAAACTGAAAGTTTTATTAACATTAAAACAACTGATGACGCTATTGCAGTGTCTTGAGATTTTCAGTGCTGAATGTATTATAGTAAATTTAATTATATCTCTGTTTATGTCTCTGTTCATTTATCTACAAATTTACTGTTTCTATTTTTTTTTTTTTTTTACAAATTATTGACCAGATTATTATCCATTCTTTTATACATGGCAAAATTCCTTGGTTATTCCTTAAAATTTCTGATTGCTATAGTGTTGAAAAAATTCGACCATTTCACGTGCATCAATTTACAATTAGTAGTAGCTCCGTATATTAAAAAAAAGAAAAGAAATAAAATAAAATCGTTCGTTAATAAAAGTAAAACATTCTATTTAACGTTGGCGATCCCATTCGTAATCGCAACTTCAATTTATTACAAATTTATTTCTGTTTAACACTTTGAGCTATCCTTCTTTACGAATTATACTACAAATTATAGTTCCAATTTGAAAGAAAAAAAAAATTGTAGCCCTTTTCAATTTCAATTCTCCAAACTGAAGAATTAATATAATGCTAATCCAACTTGATAAGAAAACCGTAAGACAAAAGATTAAATCGTTAAACGAGATATCTTCAAAGAGTTCTATTGGTGGAACGTACGATATTTACGTGACGAGATGTTCCCTTCCCAACGTCAAACAAGAACCACAGCGTTAAGTTTATCGACGCGAGCAACAACTCGGTTTTATCGCCAATATCACCACGACGGTGGAGAGAGAGTCACGGTGCCTTTAAAAACTCGAAACTCAATTATCCGCGTTCTCTAATTAACACGTTATTCTGGTTTCCCCGTCGAGCTATTAGCTTAGGGAGAATAAACATCAGCCAAATTAGTAAAACAAATTTACCCCCATCCTCGAACCGTTGCTATCATCTTCGTTCCTCGTCGTCGTCGTCGTTGCCGTCTTCGTCGAAAGTCTTCGCAGAAGTTTTCATTTCGGCTATCCGCGACCAGATCGACGACGAGGGACGACGAGGTGTCTGGGAATTCCATCCGGGGCGAAACTTTCTCAGCAGCGTCGTGGAAAATTGCATTTTTAAGCGACAGCTCATTTACCGATAACTAACTTGCTCGAAGGTTTCCCTTTGACTCGCGGGAATCAATCTTTCCGTTTCCTGTTGACCACGCGGCCCCATCCTTCTCCGAGGCTCAGCCCAGCTCTTACCACTGCCGGCGAAATTGGAATTTTATTTTCGTATGAACCTACTAGTTGATTTTTCGCGTGTACACACTACTGTCTTCAAACGAACTTCGTTAGGAGAGTTCCTGGCGAAAAGCATGAATCCCCCCCCCCCCCCCGGCGATTAAACTTCCCGTGTTATCATGAATCTATCGTGATCTGTGTTTTCGTAATGTTTCTCTATTTTTAACTTTGTTTCCATTGATTGTTCAGTCGTGCCTGTGTATGGTTAATAATTAGTTAAGGGGGCAGGACAGTTTTTACGGGCCTGAAAATTACGAATACTTTTGGACATGAGCTTTTGCGGTTTGTTGTAACACATTGTGAAGTATAGAAAGTAACATTAAAAGAGAAAAAAAATAGGGCTGTTATTTAACTTTTTTTCCTTACTCTTCTTTACATTGCCTATCAGTGTGCATGATTCCAGCCAAACAGGATTAGCAACAAAAAGGCGAAAAACGTTTAAAAGTAAACAATATTCTCTAAGGATTGACGATCCAACATTTTCATTTCTGTGAAAATTATGAAAATAGCAGCTATTTGTTCTTGATGTATCGAATTTGTGCCAGAAATTTCCACGTTTTGTGTTTATATTTTTCGAGTTAAAAATTAAAAAAAATGTTCGAGTTAAAAATTAAAGAAATGTTCGATCGTCAATCGCTAGTAAATGTTACTAAAGATACGTACCAAGTTTCACAGTAATCGGTTGGATAGATTCCGAGATATCTTGCACATCGTTTCTAAGAATCTAGTTTCGAGGGAAACGCGTTTAAAGTTTCAGAACGTCATTTTTTCATATGTATCCTTTACTTACTTTTTTTTACTTATATATCGCAGCTCACAGTTCTTACAATTCATACAACTAAATTGAATCCCAGTCCCCTAATATTCGATTCAGCAAAAGTAATATTTGAATCACACGAATTTACACTATGTAATACTGCTTAAAGTTGTAAACTGTGATACAAATTCAATTATTCTGTATTCGCGGATTTATTATAAGTCGTTTTAAAGGCTAGGACCTTTTTTATCTTATGTCTAAGACTTCAAACTACTATTTAAAACAAAGAAATCGATTTTTTTGAAAATTTCAAACTGTCCTGACCCCTTAAAACGATGGTTTTTGGGTCGAAAAACTTAACCCTTTGGTACCTTACAACTTTTCTATAGATCTACAACGTGAAAAAACGTGAAAAAATTTTGATAAAACGTACATGCTATTTTATTTAGCAGAAACATTCTATAAAAGTAACGAAAAGTCGAAGTACTCGAATGTTCAAGAGATCTTGGGTTACTAAAAGTTAATAATGGTTTTTTTTTAACTTCTTCGAGGGTTTTAAGATGTATATCGATGCAGGTGGTGCGAAATTGATCGAAACAGAGGCATAATCTGAAAGGCTCAGGGCTAGATCTGATTAATAAGATGCAGGGAGAAGTATTCCAATTTATGGAATACATTATTTCTTTTGATGTTTTCGTTGTATGCGTTTTCCAATTAAAATGCAAAAAAGATGCAGCGTGTGATATGCTGTGGTGTGATAGTGCGATCAATACTGTTTTGTGAAGCTATTTATTCGTTGAATTATACATTAATAAATTGATATATATATATTAATAATATTATTACCATTACATAATAGTATCAATATATTATTAACTATAAATCACATATTAATAAGTATTTGTTATCTTTTGTTTAAATTTAACATTTCCTTAATTTTAAAGCAACACAAGCAAACATGCTGTTGTAGTATATTTTTCTCTGTAACTTCTTAAAATAAAGAATAATTAACAAGCAAACATTACCCAACTTTATATTCATGAATATTTAGAGAAATACAAAATGGTAAGTAACTAAAGCTTACAATTGCAATTCGAGACCTAAGAGAACAATGAAAACTAGTTCCGAATTGACCCAGTTTCGAATTAAAAGTATACAAATTTTTTGCCTAATCCAATACAATAAAAATACGACCACGTTTCTTTTTTTTGATTTCATTGTAAACGTAGATTAAGGTACAAATCCTTAGTTCGGCAAATCCGTGCCACTGTCTTCGGCACGTGTCTTTCTATGAATCAAAAAGTCAGCTGCAATAGTGGCCGCGCGCTCGTTCCGCGAATACAAATTTCAGCCCGCGCGGCACATTACGCTGCTCCAGTTGTTGGAAGTATGTCAGAAGAGACAAAACTGGTAACAAGAGTGCGGCCGTGTGCCCGCCGAATGATATAAAGCCAGTAAATCAAGATTTATTCGATTTACACGACCGATACAGTTGTTCCGGTAACAAACCAACAAAATATCGCGTACGATTTATCGCGCGTTCAAATCCGAGCCAAACCTACAAATTGAAGCTATGTTAAACCTCGCTTCGAAACGTATCTGCATACATATCGGAATATGTATATAATGTGAACGTGATGCCTGTGTAATAAGTATATAACCCTTCGATAAAATTAGCTCGAAAAAGCGATGGCACGAACGCATTGATGAATTTCTGAAAAAATGATCTTCCGTGATTAAGAATTCGGAAAGTAAATTATATGAAAACGTTGTTCGTTTAGTATTTATATAATGATTCGAAAAATTATTTGTATATATGGTGATTCTTTTGTACCTGTGAGCGCGTCGAAAGACAATACGACAAGAAGGAAGGAAAAGATTTGTGCGTCAAAAGGAATACCAAAAGTTGTTAGCAGTATAAAAAAGGTAGAAACTTTGAAATAAACGGGAAGTATTTTAAAAATTATTATTCTTGGAAAAAGTACTTGTTGATGTAACTTTTTAATTATACAAAATACGAAAGAAATGTTTAAATTGTTTAGAAAATGTTTTTAGAAAAAAGTTGGATTGACAACAGCTGTCGAAATAACGAAAAATTATTGCTTGTATTCTTGCTGGGTATTGCATTTTTTTCTAGGTTCTAGAAAATTCATTACTACAATTACTTATACCTCGAAACGTAAATATAATATATACTATATAAATATTCCTTCGTATCATTTAATTTGTTTGCAAATCGATATCTGCAATAGTTTCGTAAGAGACTCGTAAAGCTTCAGACATCACATAATCGTGCATTAAGTATGTTTAATATGCTTCCGCTAAATTTTAATTAATGCAAAGTGAGTCATAATAATTTTTCTTCAAAGTGTCAAGTTGAACTTTTTAAACAAAATACGTCTAAACTTTAAAATATTAAAAGAATATTGTTACGAATATTATTTCTAATATTTTATTTCATAGTGTTGTTTAAAATATTTTCAATTAATTTTCTATATGCATACTCGTGATTGTATGTATTTTTACTTTTTTTTTTTCATAAATTCGAGCAATGGTTCAACAAAGAAATTTCAAGATATTTTACAGGTGGCCATTTCAGAGAATCAATTATATGGATGATAATCGAACTAACAGAACGTTCTAACCGTGATTACTAATTAAGATCGTGTACAGATCTCATTCGCTATTCACACAAGATTAAATCGCCACGTGACATACGGAATAGTGCAATTTACGTAATGCCGGTTGACTCGTCGTTCTATTACTTTAGACAGACTGTCCGTAGTATTTGCTTCTAATGATCTATAAACTCGGTCTATAGACTACTGTGCAACATCAAATTAAGTCCAGTCGTTAAAAGTCGTTAATTATTCTATATTTTCTCTAGAGACACTGTTTGTCAAGAAACTGAGGAAATATTGTTCTATATTTTAGTAGAAAAAATTTTCTAAATTATTTTCGCACACAAAGTTGTCTCCAATCGATTGTTCACTCTCGTCTAGTCTGGCATTCTGGGGTTCAGTTCAAGTACGCTTAAGAAATATTATAATTATTCGAAATCGAGAATACTCAGTGTCAAAAAATATTTATTCTGTATTATTGAATATTGAATTTACAAGGAAAATGTTCCTAATTTGGAAATGCAGAAAATTATGAAATTTTAACGATACGTATACATATGTATGAGTATGTATTACATAATTCTTGTGGAAATTGATTTTAAGGAAATAAAATTTACTTTTCGATTTCATGTTGTAAATTGCAAGAAAAAAAAGAGTCTCTTTCAATTAGGACCATCGTACAGTGCAAGAATCGTTTACTATAATTTGCTATTAATTACATATCAATTAATAAAAGGTTGTAAATAATTGATAAATTTTATTTTATACTTTCAGAATAATCCTAATTAAAGAGAATAACATTCGCAAATCTTCTTTCCTCTCTACAGTTTACGAGTTATAATATATATAATATAATAAATAATATAATAATATTATTATATAATATAACATAATATATAATAATATAATATATAAATAATAAATAATACATAATATAATAATAAATATATAAATAATATAAAGTCGAAAAGTAGGAGAATTTTCAGGGATCAGTTTTAATTCAAAATTGATTTAGAAAGGAGAAAAAAAATTGCATAGTATGCATTTATATATATATATATATATTTCTGATAATCGAGCAGAATTGCTGATAACGTAAAAAAATGGAAAATTGTATTCAAATTTAAAATATAATACATCAGATCAGACGTTTGCATTTACGAAAAGTTTGAAGGTATAAAAACACACGCAACGCATATATGTTAAATAATATCTAAAGTAGAACATTCATTATAGTATTTAATAAATGAAATAAATTTTTATCCAGGTTCCACTTCCCCAGTTATATAATATAAAATTACATAATATAGATATAAAATAAAGATATAAAGATAATATAGAGAGAAAATAAAGATATAAAAATAATATAGAGATAAAATGAAGATATAAAAATTCGCAATTGATAACATATATTTCATCGAAAGTGAAATTATCATTTCATCTAAAATGAAAACGTCAGTTTCCTTTTAAACGATGGCTTGTATTTATTCCGATCAGTCTCGATAATTTATTCGATTTATTCGATTTATACCAAAAATATGCCGCGCACATCACCGAAGTTTCACAATTTTCTAAATTCCCCGGATTCCCGAGATCTAACTTCCAATATCCGGCCATTAACCTTTTGCGCTGGAATTACGTTTCCGCGTCTCAGAATTTTTTGTCTCAGAATTGCAACATTTTCTCAGTTTCAAGTACGTTCTGACTATAACCCAGGCAAACAAAAAAAATAATAAATTTATTATACTTCTCAATCGTTTCCATCCAGTGATACGTCATACCGACGAGTTCAAAAGGAAAGCGACGAATCATTGCATACGTATTTGGTCACTCGTTATGGTCCGCAATCAGTTGGCCAGCGCAGCGATGGTCAATTAATCGCGCGTTTTTTTCCGTTCTCGGAATCGCGTCGAACCGTAAAATCTGCATATCCTCGCACGGTGTCTAATTTTCATATTGTTGTTTGTTTCCTCAGACAACACGTTGATCATTCTGTTTATTAAACGGAGGATCCGCCGCCTCCATTATTCATTTGCGATCGTCACGGAAACGCACGGGGCGTTTAATTTCGTAAACAACGGCAAACACGGACTTAACACGTTTTCGGGAATGGTTTTCCACGCCCGAAAATATTACGGACGTTTAAGCAAAGTTCCCATAATTGCTTCTATCGGGTTGGAATTTCCTTTTAGCCCTAAAATATCGTGGCACGTGCGAAATTGACGCGAACTTACTTTGTGAACCACTCGTTTGCTTGCCACTTGTTTATTAACGATCTTTTATTGCACCAATCTTCCTCTCTCTCCCTCTCACCTTTGACTCTTTCCGCCGATCGACTTCGGTAACTGGAGTGGCGCCGGATTTCCATGAATCGCCTATCCGTTATTCATACTTGAACATACAGAGTCGTGTACGTAGAAAGTATGTCGCACAGCTGGCAGTCTTTCTTTCGCTCATTACGCGTATCGATAAGTTCGTAGTGTACTTGTACGACAAACTACTTTCGCCCAAGTTGTTGTCCACTTCGTGTTGTACATTGTGTGTTCGTGCATCTTAGTCTATAGAAGCATGATCCCTTACGGTTGTTGCGTTATTAACTAAGACTACTGTGGATGCTTGTACAATGAATTGTCTAGCTGTGAAAACAAGCGACAGAAACAAGATTTTTATAGTATTATAAATTATTTTTGAAATTACGATTTTATTATTAATTAATAATAAACAAAAATTTATAATTTATTTTTTTTTTAATTATTATAAATTTATGAAATTTATTATATATTATATTTATATTATATTTATTATATATAATTATTTTTAAAAAATTAAATTTTGTTATTTTATTTATTAAATAATACATATATATATATATATATGTGTGTGTGTATTATATATGGATAGAATGGAATATATATATGGATAGAATGGAATTTCCTCGTTTTTGCGAGAAAATAGAGTTTGACTCGCGATAATATTCGTACACCCATCTGATATCTTTTGTGAATGTGTCGATGTTGTATTTTTATATTTCGAAATTTCATTAGTGTTTCAGTTGGACTGCGAATCTTTACGACATAAACTAAAGAAATAGAAGTTGAATATAAATTTATTTTTTCTGCTATATATTATAAACACATATGCATTTTTATAAGTTCTATCTTTTTATAACTGCATAAAAATTGGCAGTCTAATAATAATATTCAACCATCGTGATTATATTCGTGAAATTTTGAACGACTTTATTTATTTTTATATATGCCCAAATTACACAATATTCATTAGATAATAGTAACTCATTTTGTACAGATCATAAAAATTTTTAAGCAGTTATTAATTTATTGATTAATTAATTAATTTTTAAAAACCATGAATTAATTCATTACATTAATAAGTCTCAACATTTAATATCACTGTTTTAATACTTATTCATATTTAAAACAATTTTAAATAATTTTAATTTATTTTGGCTGTAAATACCTTGAGATTGGGTTAAAATTTTTACAAAATCTGACATGTGTCGCTATAGTGTTAATTATATTTCAAAATATTTGATACGCAGAATAAAAATTTTCTATGATAAATGTGCGGATACTTTGACGAGCCACTCTTATATTTTAGTTAAGAATTGGCTTGGTAAATGTGCACCTCATAAATTTTAAAGTTTAATCTTCTCCAAAACAAAGTTTCAAGTGAAAAATTGCTTTCTCTTTTTTCTCGCGTGAAATTATATTCGCATATATTTTGGTTTATTAAAAGTTACTTCTGTCGAAGTTGCTTTTATAATTTCAAATTTCTCGAAAATTTGTGCAGACATATATAATATGTGTTACTTATCGATTATCAGAAATAATTAAGTTTGATATATAAATGCATGTAGTAATTTACCGTAGCGTACTACAATTATTTTATTATGCGATCCAGCAATTGTGTCTTTAACGCAGTCTAATGTATTATTAATGTAACAAGTCTGACATTAATATAATTAATGTGTACAATGATAATTCTGATAAATTGAAGTCTACATTAATATTATTTTATAAATATTATACTAAATTATATATAATATATTATTATATATATATATTATTATTAATTATATATAATATACAATTAAATATTATACTAAATTATATACAATTATAAATAATATACTAATATTATTTTTAAATAAAATCATACATACAACAATTTTTACACGTGGAAAATAATATTTGGTAGATTTCATTTTTTAGATATAATTATAAAAATTTGTAGAATTTCAATGAAACATTATGTGTATCAAAAACTCTTATATAAATTACAAGTAAAATAATGAAAGATAATATTAAATATTTGATGGTATTAAATATCAGATATTTCGTTACCTATTAAAAATTTAATGCATGTAGCAAATTTAATGTGTCAGTTGAAAAGTGTAGAAACAAAGATTTGATTATATGTATAAGAAATAGATGCAAATACATAAGTTTGTGTTCCATCAATTAGTATGAATAAGTGTTTATATTATTTCGAGAATCTGTAAGTGAATTTTATCAATTATCATTGACAATTATAACTAATTGCACCGTATTCGCGTATTCTTCTTGAATTTTTTTTGTATTTTCCTTTCTTGTTGTCTTTATCGTTTCATGTTTATATTTATTTTAGCGAACTCAGATTCATTAAACAATAAAGAAACAAGTAAATATACATGCAGCTAAGAAGATGTATGTTCGATCAAGTATCACCAATAACATTAGTGTAACACGAATTGAAATCACGAATGATATTTTTTTAACACGCAATGATAATTTTTTTTAGCTTCACCACATGCAAAACTCGCATAATGTTTCATTTCAATTCAAAAATGGTCCATCTGGAGATTAGTTTCCAATGAAAAAAAAAAAAAACGTTTCTATGTTAACTGCAATTAATTTCTTCTCCCTCCCTTACATTGTAAATACAATAATTAATTTATGGATATAATAATCTGTGTAACACTAGTGTACCATTTAGCACGGTCGAGCACACTGATATAATCGTTGAGGTTACATTTATATCGTTCCATTTATATGAAAAATTATTACACTGAGAAATTTTTCAAATTTTTTAAAGCCGAGTACAAACGAGAATGTATCGATGGAAATTTTTGTGGCAATGTATAACGAAAAAAATTACGACACTGAGGATTCACTTCGTTAATTATCGTTAATATGTACTCGCGATATCGTATAATATACATATAATATACATATACACATACTTCGCGTGATTTCAGCTTGACACGAATGTCAAATAATTTATAACCAGTTACAGTTTTTCTACTGGGATCACGCTATATCTTTCATGGTCACCGGCGTCGCGTGCAATGTCCCCCGATACGGCGTGTTAATTAGACAAATCATGTTGTCGCGTTGTCTGATTAAAGGCATTAGCCGTGTCATCGTTATCAACGATTTTATATATTAATTAGCCAAATTTGAATAGCTACACGATTCCGGTGTAAATTCATTAGCGAAAGTCACTTGTAACGAGTATAATCAGATTGCGCCGATTATTATTATCGAAGCAATCGGCGATGAATTAAATCGCTGCTCCAATCGTAGAGCTATGGTTCTACGATTCATTAACTTCGGCATAGCTCATCAAATCAATGATTAAGTATAAGTGTAGAAGCGTTAAACCAGTTTGAACGCCATTGCTTCGCGGATGAAATACCTGCGTTAACCACCTGCGCTGGCAACTGGTTCGCGGACCATAACGAGTGACCGAACCCCGTATACGATAATTCGTCGCTTTCTGTTTCTTTTGAACACGTCGGCACGATATCATTGAGAAATAAATTTATGAATCATCTGTTTTGCCTGAATATACTTAAAAATGAGAAAATATTGCAATTTGAGACGAAAAATTGGATTCATCTAAACTAACTTTGTTGTGTCTAGAGACGTGAATGATAAACTGTTCCATAGTTTTTGTATAGCCGCAGGGATGAACCTTCACTTTTTTAAACGTGATATATTTTTTTATTTAATACATTTTCCATGAAAAAGCAAATAGTAACTTATATATGTCGAAAAGCTATTAGTTCAGGAGATATGTATTGTAATTTTAATTAAAATGTAAAAATTTGTGCATAAAAAACTGTATGAACACAAGAGTGCTTTTGAAAACAGATTTTTAAAATTATTATTTCACCGATGCATCATGATCTGAACCAGAGACCGAATCGGTATTACGGGTATCGGTAAAATAATAATTTTTAGGTTACTATTCGATTACGTTTAATGAAACCGAAATGGTGCGAATATCGGTATGATGCTATCAAAACGATGTTAGGTCGGTAGATGTATTTCGGTATAATAAAATATTAATATATTAGAATAAATATACCGGTATAATAAAATATTAATATATTAGAAAAGGAAAAGTAGACAATGATCAAATATTTTCATAAAGCTGCCGATAGTAAATTTGATGACGCTTATACACGTATCCTTTATTATTTCTAATACTAATTCATCGTTGTATCTCCATACAATATCAGCCACGATACTCTTACTTAATTTTAAAAGATTTCTCGATACGTTTTTCCTTTTTCTCGGTGAAAAGTGACTAATTGTCGTACGTCAATAAATCGAAAGAGGAGTTAAAACAACGATTAATCGTAGAATGGAAGAATATTTCGCCAAATTGTTTAAAAATAATTACTGGAAATATGCCTAAGCGTCCGCGATATATTATTGAAGTTAAGGGCTACCTAATAAAATATTAATTATTGTTTATGTTAACAATTTTCAGATTCAAATATTATAGTTCTTCAAATGTCCGAATATTTTTGCCACGCTACATTTCGACATAGTTCGGTTTATTGTTTGACATTAAGAAAAGTATGTGCAATAAATAAATAAAATTTATGTTACTACTAACTATAATGAATGTTCTATTATATTATTGAAAAATCAATCCAAATTTACTATTACAAACAATCGAAATCCACAATAATATTTTGAGTAGCACGATGTCCGAATATTAATAAGAGTCACTGTACGTAGAAAATGAAAAATGTGTTTTTCGTCAGTACTGTACCGGTATATATTTCGGTATATATTTTTACCGTTGTGGACATCAAATACCAATAAAATACGTATGAAAATATCGATATGATCGTCTTATACTGGTATTAAAACCAATTTCCCAAATAGCGGTTATATTACGATAATATGAGAGCAAATACCGGTATAATACCTAAACCTCACAATATTTCGGTTTCAGTCTCTGATCTGAACAAATTGACAAGGAATGACAGTCAACCAGATTTATTGACAATAATACTTCAAAGTTTACTTTTATTTTTTTAGAACTTTCCCATTTATTATGCATTTCGAATTTTCTTAATATCTACAGTGTCTTGCAAAAAACTTTCGTTGTCAATTTCTACCCTTTGCCACTATTCTTTGTCATTTGTTTCCAAAAGCTAATGTTTCTTTTCCTTAAGGATACATAATTAATTATTATTATCATAAATATTGAACGAGGTGATCTCCGAAAGCCGATATACTTTTTTCTTAAACATAACGTAATTATTAATCAAGCTTGAATACAATTTAGTCGAAATTGACTTTAACAACATTATAATATGATACTACTTGATTGAGTCTTCTTTTAAGATTGTTTTAATTGTAAATAGAAGAAAAGAAGCACTCGCGGACGAACCATAACTTTAAACTATCTTATCTACAAATGAATACGATAACTGTAATACAGACCATTCAATTCATTCTCAATAAGGACGAAGGTTAATGCAAAAGTTCGCGAAGATTCGAGTTCTCGAGTTTTACGTACGCTGTTGACATTTGCAAAAAAAAAAAAAAAAAATGTCGCAAGTAGGTAATTTATAGTCGCGCGCAGTTGCACAAACATAACGAATAAAACACACAGTATCGAGTACGCTGGACACTTTATCGACGTCGGGGCACACAGTTGTTAATTGTTTGACGAGTGTCGATGTTTAGAGTCTCGCAGGACAAGCGGCGAGAATAGTCTTGAGCAATTAGCAGAAGGGCAAAAGGGGCCTGCGTTGACGATTTTTTAATCGAATGAAAATTCAATCGAAAAACCAGTTTGATGTCCATCCGAGGGAGAGTACGATATCGGTTAATTGCTAATAAGTGCAAAGCAAATATTGCTTCAATCACGGTTTCTCGATAACGTCGTTAAAGCCGGGCGACTGCTGATTGCGCGCGAGAGAGAGAGAGAGAGAGAGAGAGAGCAAGTCGCGTATGACGAACGAATTAAATTGCCAAAAATAACAAGATAAAAAGATTACCGACTCTATTCGGTTGGCTACCGCTACTCCACTCTTCTCTGTCGTGGACAATGGTTTTCTAAAATACCGTGGACCCGATGGCCCATAATCATTCGATTGAAATCAATCGAATTCGTTTACTTGCTTTCCCAATAGCATCGTCTGTCTTTTCTGAATTTCTTTTCACAAAATCGTTTTTAACAAATTTCAACAGGCAATTGTCCGTTCCGATTTTCATAGTCATTGAAATGTATAGCGTAGCGAAATTCAAATTTTACTGTAGAAATTGTACATTTTATCAGAATTTGCTAGATATCCGGAAACTTGTGGATGAAAGTGAATTTAATTGTTTTCTTAATTATATATGATAACAGATAATACGTTTGTTAATGTTAAGAAAAATAATATTGTTCTTTATATATCGACATTTTACAGGTTAAAGAAAATATATGGTAGTAAAACACTGTGAAAAATTATTATAATCTTCGTCAATTTACTTTATATATAATGTAGTATCATTAAAAAAACGATTAAATACTTCATACACACTTTCGTCCACAAGTTTTCGGACATTTAGCAAAACGTGATAGCACAACTATTTCTATAAAGGAGTAAAATTTTCTGAATTTAAATTTTTCTAAAATAAATTCTATATTTCAATAAAATTCACATTACTTGAAAGAGCTGTTATTATAGAAGATATGTAGCATTAAAAAATAATTTGTTAAATAATACAAAGATATTTGAATCCGTTCCACAGTAGTCTCTCGATTTTTAAAGTTTCTTACTGAATTTCATCTCGATAGTTCGTTAAAAGATTTATACATCTTTCTCGGATTTCGGACATTTCATAGTTTCTCGATAGGACTTCAATTATTTGAATCACTAGTCTCCATTTCTCTTAAATATTTCGTTAATAACACGACAATATACTTTTTAATTATAGTACTACTATAGTACTATAATACTTTCTATAGTACCTCTATAGTACTATAATACTATAATACTTTCTATAGTGCCACTATAGTACTACGATACTTTCTATAGTACCACTATAGTACTACGATACTTTCTATAGTACCACTATAGTACTACGATACTTTCTATAGTACCACTATAGTCCTACGATACTTTCTATAGTACCACTATAGTACTACGATACTTTCTATAGTACCACTATAGTACTACGATTCTTTCTATAGTACCACTACAGTACTACGATACTTTCTATAGTACCACTACAGTACTACGATACTTTCTATAGTACCACTATAGTACTACGATACTTTCTATAGTACCACTATAGTACTACGATACTTTCTATAGTACCACTATAGTCCTACGATACTTTCTATAGTACCACTATAGTACTACGATACTTTCTATAGTACCACTATAGTACTACGATTCTTTCTATAGTACCACTACAGTACTACGATACTTTCTATAGTACCACTACAGTACTACGATACTTTCTATAGTACCACTATAGTACTACGATACTTTCTATAGTACCACTATAGTACTACGATACTTTCTATAGTACCACTATAGTACTATTATAGTACTTTACTACTATAGTACTTTCAATTATAGTATACTTTTCAGTTTTATTAGAAAATAATTTTATCTTTATATAGTAATCTCATATCTTTAGTATATCTTTATACAGTAATCTTATATCTTTAGTATATCTGTATATAGTAATTTCATCTTTATTTAAATTTACTGAGAACTTCTGGACGAGAGTGTACACATTTCGGTTAACGTTCAACTAAATTTCTCTCTAGAAAAATAGATATAATAGTCAACTGGTTCAGCATTGGCTCGGAAAATTTACTTTGCCCGTTTTGAAGGCGTTACAATGAAATTTAAATAGCAACCGTAGGATCAAATTTTTACACCAGATAATTATATTCAGAGGTCATTTATCATCTCCTCTTGAAAATACATTATTAGTCACTCTATTGTCGCAAATGTGCGATGCAAATATTGTTACTTTCGAAAGAGAGGATAACGAGACAGTGCCCGAGCACGCGAGCGAAAGCATATCGTTATTACGTTAGATTGCAATAAAATTATAGGCCATGACTTTCTATCTAATAACTATCTCACCGCGCGCGTATCGTGCTCTGTATCTACTACAGCGCAACACTATCTATGTATAACGATCTGGTGTGAATCGATCATTTAGAGTTGGAGCGTTAACCTACTGGCAACTCTTGCAACTCGCGGATATGAAATTGTAAATAGGTAAACACCTAATTCTATAATAAATGAACAGAAGCATGATTTGCAATAACATGGCAATTTTTATATATACTACTCAGAGTTGGGCAAAACGTAACCTGATTAATGATTAATCTGGAATCAGGATATTGATCGTGATTACTGATCATAAAGTAATCAGTAATTGCTGAATAAGTGATCAGAATTTTCGTATCAAAGGTAATGATTAATTAGAGGTATTCGAAGGTGTGATTAAGTTTAATAATTAACCATAAAATCGTTACACTTTCGACTGTGATACTATCAATAATTTATTAGATATTGTTTACTTTCATCGAAATTTGTAGAAACTACATACAAACGTATTTATTTATCTATTTATTTGCATTGCTTCGACATGCGACCTTTTGTCAAGATTTGTCCCATATATTGAAAAAATATTTTATCAACTATAATAGAGTCATTTGTATAATTAGTAAGTAAAAACATTTTCGAACAAAATAAACGATGCATTTTAAAAGCAGAAGAAGAAGCTTGAAACTTTAATATAAACCCAGGTTTATTATCACACGATTCTTTCTTTTTCTTTTTTTTTACAAAATTAGAACAGTTTAAATATTTAGTGCCTGAATATTAATGCCAGTTACCGTGCTATAAAAGGGAGTTGGTTCGATTGGCGAGAAGAGGGAAGAACCTCTTCAAAGAACCCCTATTTACAGTGTACTCCACAAGTCCACCGTTTGCTCTCGAGGAAAGTTAAGAAAATGGTCTTGCTCTTTGCTTTACGTATCGTAAATTAACGGTAGATCTTGTACACGTCGCGTTGATGCTCTTAAATTCGTCTTTTTTTTCTGCTTACCGCTTGCCTTTTGACTTGGCCTCTGGTCTCTTCTTTTAGATCTTGCTCATTTTACATGTTCCTTATTCCATTGAGAAACTAAGTAGTACATGCAATTAATAAGTAAAACATACAGTATATTCCTAAACGAATGAACTTTATCCTAAACGAAGTGACAAACTAAGAAACTAAAATTATTTAAATTATGTGAAAACCAGCGTGATTATAAATAAAGAAACATAAATAATTCTGGAGAAGAGAAAGGACGATATTTTCTCGTTCAATATTTCTAGGTAACATTTACTAGTGAAGCACGAGTTTTACAAGTTTTAAAAAATATTTATTTCTACGGAAATATACAGTATTTTTTTCATGGAAAAAAAATTCCTTGTAAAAATATCTGCAGCAAAATAAGTAAATATTTTGCAAAAAATCTCATGTATTTCGCTGATAAATGTTACGCAGAAACTAAAAACGTATGGTCGCTTTTTTTGTGCTGAAACTGTGAAACGTAATCTCTCAGCGAGGAGAGTCGTTCAAATTGTTGCTGCATCAAGGAAATTTCATTTCGTAAAAAAAGAATAAAACATGTACGAGCATTACTGGAAATTTGTACGATAAAGATCTGCTCCTAACATTTCTTTATTCCTTTCTGAGAGAAGAATTACGAAGGATTGTTACACGAACTTTACATCCTTAAAATAATTTCCATGGTTCGTGAAGTTCAATAATTGACCTGGTGCATCTGTATTACTTGATAAATTTTCAAACTCAATTTTATGGAATGACGAATGCAATGTTTTATGAAGAAGATTTTTAATTGATTTACATTTAATCCAGAATTAAAGTATCTTTCAATTGAAGTCGAATTCAAGTATCCTTGTTGAATTTTCAAATCGAATTTTCTCGGAAATGAAGCTTTAACAATAGAATTATGAAAATGGTCAAAATTTATAATTTTCCATGAGAATTTTATATGTGTACTTTTAAAGATTCGAGTGATTCTTATCAAAACATGTAAATGGTCCTTTATTGTATTATTTTCTGTATTATTGTATTTTTTCTGTTCTTTACACTTTAATTTCTGTTACAAATTTTATAATTTAATCGTCGATAGTTATAGTGCTAAACGAAAAAATTATTCTTTTCTTCTGACCTAAATAATCGAACAAAGTATATATAGGATCTTTCATTTATATAAAATCATCATTATAAAATTCATAAGAAATCGTCATTTCCTATACTGTGCTATATGTGTTTCAAAATTGAAAAAATTAAATTAACAAAGAGTGCAAAGTGTTAATGTACCAATAATTATATTATAAAATATACAATTTAATAATTTTATTATTATATTAATTTTATTATACAATTACTGAATATTAAAAACGAAAAGTGATCCTTTAAATAGAAAGATGTACATATCTTTTTCTCTTGCTATCTTCATAATGCGTTCATAAATTGCAAAATACAAGTACGCAAGACACAAATGATTTCAAATCAATAATTTCAAATCAATTTTATCTCACTCGACATATAAAAGAAAACAATTTTTAACTCTGTATGGAATTTTAAATTTGTATGTGAATTTGAAAGAAAAAGAATAAAAACTCATTTCATTCAATTATCTTTCAGATTCGTAGAATATAATTTGAAAATATAAAAAAGTTTCAATCTACGTAAATTACAAGAAAGTAAGAATTCATAGCCTTGTTCTGGATCATATAGACCCAATTTCACAATACAAGAATTAAATCTAAGAGCAATATTATCTCGAACAGTTATTTAACCAACAACCAATTTACAATTTTCGTTCAAAATCTTGTTAAATATTTTTCAAGAGACCCCAATGATTTTTCGTGAAATATACAAATATAGAAGTTCGCGTAATTTATTGTATCACAAAGCGTCTCTCTCTTTTCTTTTCTTCTTTAATATCTTCCGTGGAAATTTTATGCCTCAATCGTCGGTAGATTCCAGCGTTAAGGTGGCGAGATAAGAATCCATCGAAAGCATCAAGCACGATTGCTGGCGGGTTACATAAACGTAACAACTCGACATTTAAACGCGACACGACGAATCGTAAAATCGAAAGTTACAATGTAAACGCAATGTAAAATTTCACCGTTACGTAACGCGGCAGCAATATTTATTACGAATAAGTTTACCACGTTTGTTACGGCCTTGTAACACTTCCACGATGCGAGCATAATCGAACGTCGTTCAAGGGTTGAATTCTGAGTTCATATTACGCGGCAACCATCGACGAGGAGGAATAACATGCACATAAGTCGAGAATTTTTTTGTCCCAAAATTGCAATATCTTCTCAGTTTTAAGTATATACCGAATAATATAACCCAGGCAAAATAAATAATAAATTTATTACTTCTTGGTAATTTTTATCCAGAGATTTATACCGGTGAATTTGAAAAATAAGACGAATTATTGTATACGGTTTGGTCACTCGTTATGGTCCGTAAACCGATTCACTAGCGCAAGAGGTTAATACAGATATTAATGCATCCACGTTTCGTTTCACGCATTGCAATTTTCTTTCAGATAAATTACAGTGCCAAGTTGCTTTTTTTAACACTGTAGCTGTGAAAAAATTAGCTGAATATTTATTTACAAAAACTATTCTATTGCAATTACTTCTTTCGTTTAGATTCTGTAATTTCACGGATTTTAAAGAAATTGAAATATTTACAGTGTCAAGTTGTCTTTTTTTAACATTGTAGCTATAAAAAAATTAGCTGAATATTTATTTACAAAAACTATTCTATTGCAATTACTTCTTTCGTTTAGATTCTGTAATTTCACGGATTTTAAAGAAATTGAAATATTTACAGTGTCAAGTTGTCTTTTTTTAACATTGTAGCTATAAAAAAATTAGCTGAATATTTATTTACAAAAACTATTCTATTGCAATTACTTCTTTCGTTTAGATTCTGTAATTTCACGGATTTTAAAGAAATTGAAATATTTACAGTGTCAAGTTGTCTTTTTTTAACATTGTAGCTATAAAAAAATTAGCTGAATATTTATTTACAAAAACTATTCTATTGCAATTACTTCGTTTAGATTCTATAATTTCACGGAATTTAAAGAAATTGAAATATTTACAGTGCCAAGTTGTCTTTTTTTAACATTGTAGCTATAAAAAATTAGCTGAATATTTATTTACAAAAACTATTCTATTGCAATTATTTCTTTCGTTTAGATTCTATAATTTCACGGAATTTAAAGAAATTGAAATATTTACAGTGCCAAGTTGTCTTTTTCTAACATTGTAGCTGTAAAAAAATTAGCTGAATATTTATTTACAAAAACTATTTTATTGCAGTTACTTCTTTCGCGTCTAGATTCTATAATTTCACGGAATTTAAAGAAATTATGAAATATTTACAATGCTGTGAGAAACTATTTCTTGCTGTGAAAGCGACGAAATTATTGTTCGGTCACTCGTTAAGGTCCGCGAACCAGTTGCCAGCGTAAACCTTGGCTTCTCATTCATGAAAATCCAAATCACTCGCACCTCCGAAAGAAATAATCGCTCTACGACTCGTGTCTTTCCTCACGCCATAGCGACGATATCACTTTCTTCTTTTTCTTTCTCTTTTTCTCTCGTTCTTTCGCAGCAATCTCCACGTCCTGTTCAGCTGGAATCGCGCTAGGACATGGACGCGGTAAGCGTTCCGGGCGGTTTGTACAAACAGGTGCGCGCAATACCGTCGAAAAGGAATAGATTTTCCACCTAACGAGACGGAAACCAACAAATAGCGATGTGAGGTCGTGCGTGCCGGTGGCCCATTGCCAACAACACATGATAAAACACAAGCGGCGCTGGACTTTTTGCCGGGCTGTGCTTGTACCATCCGACCAAACACCACGTTCCCTCCACGTCCTCGCTTTTCTCTTCTCGTCTTTTGCTCGTCATTTTCACCGTACGTCCCGCACCCGTTAGAAAGTAATCGCCGATTCGACGGCGCGTAAGGAGCAGGATGGAAAGATAGTGATGAACGAGAGGAAGTTCGATTTCGAGAAAAGGGAAGAGCAGTCCCGATAATTTGGAATCCGGAGAGCTTCTAAATCTTGTAAAGGGGAGCCTCGTAGTCCTTGAATCGAGTCGGTAGCCGAGGAAACAGAGCTGGACAAGACAACGGAAATATTGCCTGTCTCTCGAGGCACTTTTCTTATTTTTATCAGTGTATGAAATTATTCGGAATTTAGCGATTTGTTTGACGCGGCATTTCGACCTTTGCGTAAATTCGTATCTTTAAAAATACAATTCGAAAAGTAGGATTTGGATGGAGAATTATTTTTAGGAATTCAAGTGTTCCCATTTTCGTCAGTGTGCGAAATTGTTCAGAATTTTTTTGGACCACTGGCGTAAATTCGTATCTTTAAAATTACAATTTGAAAAGTAGAATTTGGATAGTTATTTTATTTTATCGAGCTGTCGAACGTCAAATTACCCCATTTTCAAGAGCGTGTAATTTCCATTTTTTAGAGTTCGATGATATGTAGATTGCGGTGACTTTTATGTGTAAATTTTTACTTTATATTTTAAAACACAGTTTGAAAAGTAGAATTTCAGTGGAGAAATATTTTATATATTAGATGTTACAGAAAATACTATATTTTAGATATTTTATGTATCTCTTTCTTTTATATCATGCATTTTATGCAATTCCTTATAAATGCATAAAAATCCCCGGTTTAATTATTAACATTAAAAATAAAGATAAAAGACAGTTTGAAATAATCAATCGTTCTTACGATTTTAATTAAAGAAATCCAATTCAAATGGAAAGTTTCATCTATTAAATACCATTATAGCAGCTCTGCTTTTTATATATTATACATGTAATATGCTTTCTGACAGATTTCAGAAACTTCCCCCAAAATACAGACTCATTCATAATTTAAAAGTAAGAAATTAGTGTAGTAGATTTGGAAACTGTTTGAAAAATTATTTGTAGAAATTTTAATATAGAGATAAAATGAAAAATGGTTTTGAAAACCAAAATCGTTTGCTTGTTTAAATAAATTAACGTAAGATTATTTTAAAATAATATTAAAATAAAATAAAGTGATGTATTATTTAAATAATTATTTTTCGAATATTTTATCGAAATAATGTGAGAAAGATGATTAGTTTAAACTTCAAAACTAATCAAACATAACATAATTGGTATTGTGTTGATTGCTTTGTTGTAAAATGATAGATTATGCATGAAAGTGATTCATAGCTCAACACTGCGTTTACTTGATTATTTCGAAAATTTTAAACTTTATTATAATGCTAAGAAAAAGTAAAAGCTGATTGTAAAATAAATACTAATTTTCTTAAAAAACTTAAAAAACTTATTGAGAGAGATTCTTGTTGCTTTTAATTACAATTAATATACTATATTCACTGTAATATTTAATGTGTGAGAAAACCTATCGTAATATATAATTATGTTTAGAAAAATTTGCATAAAAATCCGCAGTTTAATCAACAATCGAGCAACTAAACTAAACTGTAAACTAAATACATATAAACTAAATATAATATATAAATATTTAAATAATAAATAATATAAACTAATATATAAATATTTAAATAATAAATAATATAAACTAATATATAAATATTTAAATAATAAATAATATAAAATAATATATAAATATTTAAATAGATATAAGTGTATAAACATTTATAATATATAATTATTTAAATAGATATAAATGTATAAATATTTATAATATATAATTATTTAAATAGATATAAATGTATAAATATTTATAATATAAACTAAATAGATAAATATAGTAGAATTAAACAACAAAATCACGCGAGAAGTTCGTATTATTCCTCATTTTTTTCAATTAATCATCAAGTATGATATGCCTATCTTAGTTTCATTCAATTGCTAATAATTTTATCTTAGTTGAAAGAATTTCGTCATCCATAAAGAACAATTTTCTCAGAACAATATCGTTCCAGGGAAGGAAAAAATGTTGAAGTTGAAAAATCGAGTAGAAAGCCACCAAAAAATCGCTTTTACAGATCAGTGCTCGTTGATTACGAGACACACCCTGTAGAACTGACGCAGACATCTCCCTCGTCAAAGGTGAACTTGACACGTGGCGACGGTACGTGTAGCACCTCGTTGCATACAGGCTCTAGCGCAGGCATTGAATTTTCTAATCAGATTCTTCACGCCGCTTTAATTACTCACGGTGTCGGGACGCCGGGCTCTCGACACGTGCTAAATTCTGTCTTTTACGAGGTTGTTCGCCTCGTAATCAGCACCTAGTGACTGTGTTTATACGTATGCAGTGTCGTTAAATTGTTCGAACTAACTTTCATTCCGTTAATGAAATAACGTTGCACTGTTTCGCGACGCTGTGCACTCCTTCTGTATTCGACGCAGTTTATTATACTTCTATTCAAACTGTAATTTCTCACATTTCAATTGACAAAATATCAAATTTTGATATTTTTGAAAAATTTAATGCTGCGTGGTTTAAATGAAGTAATATTTATTGATTATAATTATAATTATTGTTAAATTATGATGATTACAATTAAATATAATTATAATTATTGTTAAAGTATAATAATTACAATTAAATATAATTATAATTAGTGTTAAATTATAATTATAATATAATTATAATTATTGTTAAATTGTAATTGTAATATAATCATAATTATTGTTAAATTGTAATTATAATATAATTATAATTATTGTTGACAATATTTTTGTCCACAGTGAATATGGATTTTTCTCCATATTGTTAAATTATAATAATTATCATTAAATATAATTAAATATAATTATAATTATTGTTAAATTGTAATTATAATATAATTATAATTGTTGTTAAAATATAATATTTATAATTAAATATAATTATAATTATTGTTGACAGTATTTTTCTCCATAGTGAATATGGATTTTTCTCCATATTGTTAAATTATAATAATTATAATTAAATATAATTAAATAAAATTATAATTATTGTTAAATTGTAATTATAATATAATTATAATTATTGTTAAATTATAATATTTATAATTAAATATAATTATAATTATTGTTGACAGTATTTTTCTCCATATTGTTAAATTATAATAATTATAATTAAATATAATTAAACGTAATTATAGTTATTGTTAACAGCATTTTTCTCCATAGCGAATAAAATGTTTTCATTTTAATAATTTGAAGTACAAAATGAAGTATTTTCATTTTCATGCTTCGAGTATGTGCCGGAAATATTTTTTATTCTTAGTTGCAAACGTGTATTAAAGTGGAAGATTTAAGACCAATAGAATATTCGCACGTACCATTCGTTTCTACAAGTTTATGTGTCGTCTTTTTTAATTAAATTTGTCAATATGTTTTATTACGTTCTAGGAAGTTTTTCAATTTCAACATCACAAATAAGTTTGTAGATATATTAAATAAGTTTGACGGTAGATATATTAATAGACGTCTGAATCGTAGTAATTGAATTCACTGGTTGTCAGTCCTTTCTATCCTAATATGTGCCTCTTCCGGTTCTTTACAATTATATGTACACAGCTGTGTGTCATAACCACCGTCTTAACACATTAATAATGCGACGTTATCTATCGGAAACCATTTGTCAGCTGAAAATAGATAATGCATTAACAATATACAACGAACTCTAACGAGACACTTGAAAAGAATTCATTATTCCTAGCAATAATATTTCAAATGAACAGGATATGAAATAAATTTCAAGACAGGGTGAAATATTTTCAACTAAAATACTGTTAGAATAACGATTCAATAATAAATGAAAAATTTCGAAATATTCACATTTAAATACTCTGGCACTGCAATATTAACAAGTATCACTTTTTTTTAGTATTTGTTACAATAGTAACAAGTAAGATATTTTATTTTTCGAAGCTGCAAACATAATTGAAAAAGAAAATAAATATTTATTTATTATATTATGAGTTTAAAATAATATTACAGGCTGATTGCCTGAAACATTTCGAATAAAATATAAAAACTCTGTTCATTGTGGAATCTGTTCGAAAATATTTATTTCCATTGACAGAGTTACTATAATATGTAGTATATGTATTTTTCTCGAATCGATGAACTTTGATATTTCCCCCCCCCCCCCAAATAAAAATAGAAAGTATAACGACAACGAGACTTCGATTCAAATTTCGAAATTTAACTCGGTTCCCGCGTTTCAGCAACACTCCGTTTAATTGGTTAAAAAGTCTCGATTAAAACTCGGTCAAGTGTACTCGTTCATGCTTTCAATAGGTTTACGTTTCAATGAGGGAGATCGAAATTACGTTGTTTTAGAGTCCGACTAATGTCGGTAATTGCACCTAGATGTTATTTTACACGAAACAAGTGTAAACGAATTTAACGAGTATACTTTGCATCAGCCTTTGCATCTGTTATACGATCTGACACATTTGTTTGCAACGATTCGAACATTTATCCGCCTTAGTGTGGATCTTTTTCTTTTCTAATTAAAGTATTACGGTACAGGAAAGTATTGTATGAAAGAAAACTCGTAAAAGTAAAAGGGAGAACTATCTTTTTTAATTGGCGTTATTAAATGAAGTTATAGAGATTGATTTGAATTTTTTTTACACGTTGGCGATAATTTTGATAGCATAAATCAAACATGTTGCAGCTAATTATCTGTGAGAAATATTCGCGAATTTCTGTCCATTTTCTCGATTCTGTTGCAATCCTCGAATTTTTATATTTGCACTGTCAGTTTAACAATCGAAGAGGATTTATAATAATTTAAATGGATTTAATCGAAATATCATGCATAATTGTTAGAACTTAGATATGTTTTTAATTTTAGAAAAATATAAGTGGATCGAAAACGACGGGAAGAATAAATAATACACGTCTGAACTGTTTATATTGAAAATGGCTTAATGAAAAATGACAGTTGGCGCGAAATTATACTGATAACAAAAATAAATATCCGACAGTATCCGAAGTATCAATATTTAAAACACGTTAAAATGCAAACCCTTAAATATTTTGATTTAAAAACGAAACGACTTGCGGCCACTTTCGAAATAAACAATTCATTTCTAGTTTAGTTATTCTATTCAAATATTCCTACAAATATTACATCAGATAAATTTCTTGCTCTTACAAAAAAAGAATTCATTGTACTATATACTATATTGTACTATATAACCCAAACTTTACCTCATTTCCAAACCGAACATTGATGATTGTGTATGAATTGATGATTATAGAAAAAGTTCTTGTCGATTTTTGTTCATCACGATTTTTGTTTCTAGAGATTTTTCTGATTTTTAGATAGGAAGAACTATCACCGCTAATATTTAATATCGTGGTAAGTTAAGAGTTCAGGAAAAATTACGAAAGAAACAGGAAGAAAGTTTTGTTGTTGTTTCAAGTCCGACCTCATGTGGCAAAAATTACTCGTGACAAAATTATGGTACTTGAATGGAAGATCATGTCCCGTCCATTACATTCGCCAGACCTCTCTCACCGACAGATTTTCACTTGTTTCTGAGTCCGACTAACCATATGAGGAACAAATCAGTTCAATAACAAAGTGATTTGAAAGATTTCTCTAGCGATAAATCGATAGATTTTTGATTTACTGCATTTACAAGTTATTATAACCATTGAGAGAAAATTATAAAATGTAAAGGTTCATATTTTGACAAATGAATTCATGTTTTTTTTTTTTTAATGAAGAAGCAGAACTCGAGATGACAGAGGACAGAAACTCTAATATAGAGTGGTCACTGAAAGACTAAATGATACAAAACAAAAGTAACTTTTACAAACATATGTTTTTGAAATTTTTTTAATTATTTTACTTGGAAATATAATTAATGGACTTTTATTATGTGTGAGGAACAACATCCTTCAAATGACAACCATTTTGAAAATGAACAAGTTATGACTTTTTCGAACCCTTTTAGTCTTTTAATAGCCACTCTGTACTATTTTGTCGGAAATGTAAAAATTCGAAAAACGAGCAGAATGTTTTTTTAATTTTCCTCTCCCGAGCAAAAGTAATAACTGAATTCAACTAGTTTTTAGTGTTATTGCGCGTCCACTTGTGTTTACTTTGAGATAAATTAGATAAATTAATATGCAACTGTAAAATTCAGTTAGTTTTCTTGTTTATTTACTATCATTATTATTATTTTTATAATCTCATAAGGTACGATAATTTTTAAAAGAATCTCCAACATGCAGGATATTTTGCCTATCTTCACAATTCATTTTGGGATGGAAAATTGTGCAACAGTTCATTCAATAGCGAGTCTAAGAGTAAGAAGAGAACAACTGCACAGTAATCACAATATCGACGCAATTATCTATTCGTGTCGACGAATTCACAAAACTTGGCGAATGATTCTCGCCGAGTGAGAAAGGTCATAAGTTGAAGCGAGGTTTCAGATTAGGTCATTAGTTGCCGAGGATCGATACCGAGCTTCACAGTAAATTTGTACTGTCGCCCCCGGCGTGACACGCGAGTTCGAAAGGTTAAAAGGACCGTTCGGATAGAAATTATTTAAAAAAATTCCCCTATTTGGAGAAACGAGGCCGTGAAATAATTAGGCCATTCTCTCTACAGTCGTACGTACGTACGAAATGCAATCGTGAGAACGCAGCGCGTAAAAAACACGTAGAAAACGTTCGGAAAGGAAATGGCCGAAATAAAATGTACAGTTGAAGTATATTTCGAAGGCATTGTCCCCTGTACAATGTATAGTGTAACTTTCTCGGGAGAAGTGGCCGGTGATATTCTTGGCCAGCGGACACTCGGCCGAGGAAGTACGTCACGGTGAATAGGTCCGGCGGTATTTTATATCGCAATTGAAAAATAGCTACGATTCATAAAACATTCTCGCGGATTCTTTGACCTAGTTGCCGGTACCGATACGACGTCCGCGGGAAATGGGTTTTCCCACGGTTTTAGGAGTGCCGGAGGAATATTTGATGGAGGAGGCTGTTGAAGAAGGTAATTGCAAGAAAGCCGGCGATTTTATTTTTTTTTTTTTTTTTTCTCTCTTGCTGGCAAGTTTTACGAAGTTACGGCAAAAAGAAAGAGAAATAGTTGGCCCGATATTTCTGCGTTGAAAAGCCGGTTCCGTGATTAATGAAAGTTGTATGTCGATCGGTTCATCGGTCGGTTATGACGAGAACCAATCGCCGGCAAGGGCTTTTGATTTCAAGATCAAGTGCTTGGAAAATGTAGACTAAAGATTAGTATATAAACGCGATAAAGACACGTACGTTGTGTGTTAGTATTCGATAAGTGCATATGTTTATGGTAAATATGCGAAATAATTCTGCAGGAAAAATATTCAAATACGCGTGAAAAATTGTTGACAGTTTGTTAATGACGCATTTTGCAATTATTGTGATATATTATAATTTGTATTGAAATTGATTATAAATGTATTGACGATGATTAATTTATCAATAAGTGGTCGATATACAACATATATAGTAATTTATCCGTGTATTTATACAAGTCACATTTAAAGCAGTAAAATCCTATGAAAAATCAATATAGTTTCGCAAATATCTCGCCAATTATTAGGTTTAAAGCAAATCAAGCTGAGTGAATTGAAGTTTATTGTTATTTTAAAATTAGACAAAGAATACTTATTGCATTTTAAATATTTATATCAGTTTCTAAGCAAATGGTTGCTCAAAAAAATCGTTTCGGCATCATACTTTCTCAATACCGTGTAACCTTTAACGATTTTTTTGTAGAACACGAAGTTGTTTAAAGTGAACGAGTTTTTTAAATTCTTATTCTTTGCATACGTCGGATTCTCTTGTCGTTCTATGAGAAAAATTATAGAAATGATACGGTCGATTATCTAGTTTAAAAGATATTTTAAACTAATTTTGTAGAGTTTATTGTGCAAAACAAATTTTGCAACGTTAATCATTGAACCATTTCGAGACTATAATAATTAAATGATTAAATTATTCAACTTTGGAATTTTTAATTTATTTTAACGTTATTACTCGTCTCTGTTACGAAGATTGAAAGGAAATGCCGAAAAATTTTAATAAGCGTCGTTAATACAAATTATTGTAATCATTTACGCAATTCAACTGTAAATCGACACCTTTTTAAACTCACGTTAGTACTTTTAATCGTCTCGATACTTTCTTCCTTTTTTAGAACAACGAAAGAACTTGTGCGCGAGAGAAAGGAAGGTTTCCATTTTAAAATAATTGCCAGGGAAAAATATTTTCCACAGTAAAACGAACGTAAATTATTGCACTTGCGCGAGCAGATTCGTTTTTTCCTTCCAATTTCAACCAAAAAAAAAAAAAAAAAAAAAGAAAAAGAAAAAAGGAAACGAAAGATAGCTATTCGGTGTAGGGTAGGAGCTTTATCGCTGGTGAACGCAAGGAAGAAACGTAGAAAATGTAAACAACGTGTACGAATCGTAAATTCGAAAATCTCTGTTCGTAAATTCTATATCGCGTACGCGGGGGTACTCCCTCTGCAAGAAATGGAAAACCTACAGAGAAATAGAAATATGTATTTTACGTAGTAGGAGAGAGGGTGGGAGAGAAGGGCTCTTCGTATCGTGTCGTCTCCGGAGAGTCGAAATTTTTGTGAAAGTTCCAGCCCCGGCGAGCACGATGAAGAATCACAGTACATAAATCCATAAGGGACGATATATCTAGGTAACACATAAATTTCCTTGCCCCCCCCCCTCCTCCCCCTGCTCCTAACCCCCTCCCGTTTTCTCCTGATCTGAATATACCGCGAAATGTGTACCACGGCTACCATTCGTAGATGAAACTACGTTTTCGCCACTTTCGGGATCAATAATGCAACGTGCTAGATGCATACACGCCGCGCGCCACGCCGTTTAGAAGATTCTTTTCCAGATGCTATCCAAGCCGTGGTAAAAGTAAAATCTCCCTCTGTGTAATTATATTTTACGAATGTGTAATTATATTTTTGTTTCCCTTTTTTTTTTTATTTCTGAAATCAGAGTCGCGTCGTAGTCAGCTGTAGTCGGTTGTTAAAATTAGTACCCATAATGTAAATTGTTATTTTATCCTTTGTATAATATTATTATGAATTGTTCTATTAATATTCGATGGTTATAATCCTCATTGAAATTTTGGCGGAGGATTAAGTGAAATTTTATTCTCTTTTTTTTTTTATTTCGTAGACCAGAGTCGCGTCGTAGTTAGCTGTATTCGGTTATTAAAATTAGCGTCCACAATGTAAATTGTTATTTTATCCTTTGTATAATTGTTCTATTAGTGTATAATTGTTCTATTCGATGGTTATAATCGTCATTGAAATTTCGGCGTAGGATTAAATGAAATTTTATTTTCTTTTTTTTTTTTTTATTTCTTAAATCAGAGTCGCGTGGTAGTCAGCTGTAGTCGGTTGTTAAAATTAGTATCCATAATGTAAATTGTTATTTTATCCTTTGTATAATTGTTCTATTAATATTCGATGGTTATAATCCTCTTTGAAATTTTTGCGTAGGATTAAGTAAAATTTGTTTTTCTTTTTTTTTTTCTTTTTGTTTTTATTTTGTAGACCACAGTCGTGTCGTAGTTAGCTGTAGTCGGTTGTTAAAATTAGTATCCATAATGTAAATTGTTATTTTATCCTTTGTATAATATTATTATGAATTGTTCTATTAATATTCGATGGTTATAATCCTCATTGAAATTTTGGCGGAGGATTAAGTGAAATTTTATTCTCTTCTCTCTTTTTTTTTTTATTTCGTAGACCAGAGTCGCGTAGTTAGCTGTATTCGATTATTAAAATTAGCGTCCACAATGTAAATTGTTATTTTATCCTTTGTATAACTGTTCTATTAGTGTATAATTGTTCTATTCGATGGTTATAATTGTCATTGAAATTTCGGCGTAGGATTAAATGAAATTTTATTTTCTTTTTTTTTTTTATTTCTTAAATCAGAGTCGCGTGGTAGTCAGCTGTAGTCGGTTGTTAAAATTAGTATCCATAATGTAAATTGTTATTTTATCCTTTGTATAATTGTTCTATTAATATTCGATGGTTATAATCCTCATTGAAATTTTTGCGTAGGATTAAGTAAAATTTGTTTTTCTTTTATATTTATTTTGTAGACCACAGTCGCGTCGTAGTTAGCTGTAGTCGGTTGTTAAAATTAGTGTCCATAATATAAATTGTTATTTTATCCTCTGTTACTATGAGTGGGCTGTTTTATTTCCAAGATCGTACATAATGTTATTAATAGAACGAATTTATTCTATTAATATTCGATGGTTATAATCCTTATTGGAAGTTTGGCGTAGGATTACGTGAAAAATAGACTAGACTATGATCGATGATTGAATGTAAATTAAATTTATGTTTTGATAAGTGAAATTTATTAAATTTCTAATGGATCAATATAGATATAGATTCCGGTGAATAAATAGGATAACGTTATTGCAACTAATAGCGGACGAAAGTGTTTGGTCGATGGAATTTTCAGATAACAAGACAATCATTCGTCTGATATTAAATTTGATAAAGACTGAGAAAATTGTCAGTTTATTTCAGAATGAATAAAAATAAATTTTGATATTTAAACACTTGAGATTTACATCTTTTTTGGTTAGTGAATAATTTAATTCTTGAAATACAAGTAATTTTGTAGAATTAAGCACATTTTTTTTGTGCTTCAAATTATTAAAGTCTTTCTCTGAATTCCTTCAATATTTTAGTGTATTTTCATTATTTATTTATTGTCTCGTACATTCCATCGATATTATTATATCTGATAGCTTCCATTTTTTTTTTTTTGCAATCATGAAGAAAATATACATGTAATAATTAAATTAAATATACATGTAATAATAATTTAAAAAGTTTAATACATGTACATTAAATTAATATGTACATAATTTAATATTTAATACATGTAATAATAATTAAAAAAGTTTAGTACAAGAAAGAACATTTGGTAAACATTCTATTCAAATAACAGTTCAGATAATATAATTCTCAAATATTAAAGTAAATATTAAACAATAAATATTAAGCAAATATTCAAATATAAGTAAATATTAAAGTAATGGGGCGATGGAAAATTATTTATATAGTTTGCTCGATTAATTACTGTCGGTGGAAAAAAAAAAGAAACAATACTACACATATCTTACAAAATTCTAAATATAACTGCAAGTCTTTATTCAAGAAACGTTAAATTACTCAAAGAAACACAGGTATTTATATAAAAGAGAAAAATCAGTGTAGTCGAAATACACAACACAAATTAATTATATTTATCGCAAATAAACTTTTCTTCCCTGTTACAACAAATTCTCAAGCTACCATAAAGAGCATGACGGCAAAGAGCCCTCCGAATTCTAACCCTCTTTAAAGGTCCAGGCTTTTAATTTTCACAGACTCTTCGTCAACAATGTAACCATTCTCTCAATATTATCGTTAGAAACTCGAAGACTTCGAGTTTCTCGACTAAAGATCAAACGTTCATTGGTATTCACGACATTTAACAAAATCGACAAACTCGCAGAAAACTGTTATTCCTACGATATACTACACTTTCCGATAAAGGAGTCGTCACGGCACTTCAAAATACAAATCGCAGATGTCAAATGTAACAAGAAATCTTATCTCGCGGCGGCAGCTGTTGAATGAAACAACGTACCGCGCAGGTTGCACGTAGAAATCCGTTCCTCGGATTTTTCGCCAAATTCAACCCGAGAATGCCGAACGTGACGCGCGTTAATTCTTCGCGCAACACGAAGCAAACCTCCATTCACCGACGAGTGTTTACCACCGTTGACACGTGTCCTAGATAATCGCGGAGTTGATCAATAGCCATCCTCCCATTGATTATTAATCGTATCGATATAAATGCACAATACGCATTCGAAATAACGGTGAACGGTGACGCGCAGCGGGAGGAGGAGGAGGAAGAGGAAGAAACGGATATCGCTAAGGAAGGAAAAACGCTCGGTCGCACATAAATCTATTCGGAACAATACATCCGGGTGGCACATAAATTCCTGCCGTTCCTTTTTTCAACGGCTCGCCGTGTGCACACCGCGTATATATCGCTGATACCATTCGCAGATGAAACTACATTTTCACCACTTTCGGGATCGATAGTGCACCGTGGCGGATGCATCCGCGTCGCGAGACCCCAGTGTCTCTTATTGTGGCTGAAGAATAGCTGCAATCCCGAAACATCCGTGGATTCTCTGACCTCTTTCGCGGGGTGAAGGAGGGAGGGAAGGGGGTGAGTCTCTGCCTCTTCTTCAACCGGCTGCCACCCCTGTGTACTAGCGTTTCCTCTTTCTCCTTCCTTCGTCCCAGCGTGTGCAACTTTCCGTTTCCGGTTCGTCTTGGCGTGATTCGATCATTCTGACGTCCCTGGCCGGCTACGTTTCAAACGTCTCCACGGAGCAAATTTCGTCTCCACGGTCTTTCCAGAGTTATTATATTAATTAAACATTGGTGTTAAATGTTAAATGTTGTTAGACACTTGTTGGAGGTACACTGATAGTAAAACATTATAATTTCAGTTGGTCTTTTTTAACACTAGAATTACCGACCACAGCAAAGCATAAAATTTCCCATCAGAAACGTTGAAATAAATGAAACAGAGAATCTTTATAGTGCAACAGGGTACGCCAGCTTTTATTTATGTATTTAATGAAGGATCGTTAAAGTCTCCAAAAATATATTTAAAAATATAAAATATATTAAATATGAATATAAAATATATATTAAATTAATATATTATAATATAAATTTAATATTATAATATATTAAATATAAAAATACAAAGTATATGTTAAACATAAAAATAGAAAAATACGAAATATATATTAAACATAAAAATATAAAAATATAAAATATATATTAAACATAAAAATATAAAATAGAAAGTATATATTAAATATAAAAATAGAAAAATAGAAAATAGAAAAATAAAAAATATATTAATATATGTCTATAAAATATATTTTAAATCTATTTTAAAATATTTTATAGACATATATTAATATATTTTAGATATATTAACATATATCTATAAAATATGTTTTAAATTATAAATAAATATATAAAATATATTAATATATGTCTATAAAATGTGTTATATCTATAAAATATTTAACAAAAATATTCAAATGGTCATTTTGACCATTCTAGCGTTAAAACTGGTCAACTTTGACGTCAGACATTTACCTCGTGAGAGATTTCAGTAACAAGTTCAGCTATTCGTTCGGACAGACGCTAGTTATTCGTCTAACAGACTTCAATCACTCGTGAAGTCAGCTAGTTACACGTCGAGACATTCGTTAGCCGAACATTTCGCCAGTTATGCTTCATTCGCTTATGATTGCTCGCTGAATTGTTCGAACGAAAGATCAATTGCGCGTCCACCCTTCGGTGATCCACGCATCATTTCACGAGTCGAACCCGTTGTCCAAGATTAATTCGACGGACAACATCGTGAATGACGGTCAATTCACTACCAACATTGGCGATGCTCGTCAGATTCGCTGAATCGATCACCCACGATCTCTCTGTACCCAAGGACTCTTTTTCCACCTCGTGCTGCAGTGGAGAGAAAAGAGCTCGAGCAAAGCGAAAACATATTTACGAGGACCGCGCGGCGATGGGTTGCGACAACACAGCCGACGATGAAAGGAAAGCAAGCTCAGAGACGACATTTTATTTGGAACAAAATGGAAAATAACCATTTGAAGTGATGAATTATTTCGAGCAATTTATTGCCGTCTTGGGAATATTATAGGGAAATAAAAGTAATTTAATATAAAGTGGTACATTAATATCGAGTAATTTAGAAATATCGTGGAGCAATTGAACTCGAATGAAACTTGTTTTATTTAAATATTTCATATGTTTGCGCATCATTTGTGTTTTTTTGCAAGTTCCAGTTAGTTGTATAAAAGTGTGCAAAAATCGGCAGTTCAGTAATAATTATCGTTTAAAAAAAAAGCTGATTTTATTATTCAGTACTTACTGTTTTTTTTTTTTGAAGTATTAGAATATAAACAGCCTTACATCCGAGTGGATCCATCTTTTGTAAATTCAGTTTGGAAAAATCTGTTTGAAACTGCGACTTGAAACACGAGTGTCAAAAATTCGTCTCGAGAGTTGACCAAAAAAATAACCTGTGCCTCTCTATCTCTCTACTTTGATTTCTCGATCGTCGTAACGTAAAATTACAATCGTAAAAATATTTATGGCGACGACGCGCTGCACCGAGCCAGCGAACGGTGAAAAGGGAGTTGGATTCGTTCGTCGGTCGTTAGCCGCTTGAGAAAGTTTTTCATTTCGCGCGGAAAAAAAAAGAAAAACGATACGGCAAAGCGTTGCGTCGAAAGTAACAGGTTGGTTTTATGTTTGTCGGAATTACACGCGCTCTGTTGAACCAATCGAAGAACGTTAACACTTCAAGTAGACGCTTCGATCTCCTCCAATTCGCGTTCGTGTACAGCAATTTTTATTCATGTATCCGAGTATTCGAGAGTTCATTTATTCACGATATTGTTTTCAAACTGACTTCAATAAATTGAAGCTGAATATTGAAGAAGTTTAGCGAATAAATAGAATATAACAAATTAAATATATTTGAGCTGTTTAGTTTATAGAAAGTGGCTATTTTAATATTTACATTTCTACGTTGTCTTTCCATTTTTAAACAGACTTTAACTAATATATTTCAATTCACTAGGATTTTGTACACGAAAAATTAGCTGGTTAATAGAATGGTAAAGATTTTTATTTTGATAGTGGCTTAAGTCTCATTTTAAAAGTTTCAAACTGATATGAAAATTTTATGAGATAAGAACTATATTTTTCATTGTTATTATTTATTATTTTATTTTTATTTTATTATTATATTATTATTTATTATTCTTATAGTGTTGTTGTTATTATATTATTATTTATTATTATTATAGTGTTGGATTAGCTCAGATAGTGATTTTATGAATAATATTAAAATTCCATTAAATATAAAGAATTTCACTTCAATTAAACCTCTAGAGGACGCGATTTTTAGAAGATTACAAAATATTAATGGATGGAGAAAGGTTAGTTATTGGTTGAAAATATGTTGGATGCGATTTTTGAGAACAGAACTATACAACATGTTCTATAAAACGTCGATGAATGAGGATACACTATTCAAAAATCTGGAGTTACTATAACAATATTGGAATTGATGCAACACTGAAATACAACGATATAATGGACTTATTACACTATATATCACCTGTACAGTATAATTATACGGAAAAATTACGAAATATTATTTGAATGTAACATTTCTTTAATAGTGAATCAAAGTTGGACATTTTTTAATTTTATAACGCAAAATTGTAATATTTTTCTTTATTTTATTTTAATTTTATTTCTGTCAAGGGACTTGAGCCTTTTCAAAAATTAAAAAAGTTATTTCATTAATTTTGAAAGTGACTCAAGTCCATTTATAGCCATCAAAAACGTGTTGTTTTCTGAACAATGTTTATCATACTAACTTCTATGGGTATAACTATGTAAAATATGTATAAAACATGGGTAACTACCAGTTACCAATATTTTTAAATTTATCAAAACGCAAAAATATCTTGATTTAAAGATAAATGGACTTGTGCCACCTTCAAAATAAACTGTTTAGTTCGGTGATTTTCTGCATTCACGTTTGAATTCGAAGAGTGATTTGTTATTAAACTCACTCGTTTATTTCACATTGTGTTGACAAGCAATAGTACTTGTTCTTTTCTGGCAGCAAGTAGTACTCTGTATTCGACAGAATTCTGTCATCGTAGCGTCCAGAAAGATAATTCCACGTCGAAATTCGCGAAGCTTCCCAATGGAGTTTCAAAGTGTATAGCGTGTAATTTGTCGAGGGAGCCAGAAGAGTTCGACAATCCCGGCCGTGAGTGAGAAGCGTAAAATATAAAATGGACAAACAACAATTCGAGAGTCTTTTTTCTCTGTTTCGCGCGTAGACGTTTCGTTTAAACCTGGCTTATCCTCGCGAGTGAAAAATTCCCCGAGCAATTTCTCCGTGTTGATGATTCCGGGGGCTAGTCGCGAAAAGGGAATGGATTAATAACAAAATAGGGGCTTTTGGTGCTCGGTGCGGCGAGAATCGGTGTAATTTAATGTAACGTTCTGTAATAACCAGGAGGACTATGCGCGCGAACATGCAGTCAAATCCGGTGACCTGTTTCGTGTATTTGTGATGCGGCAGGATTTTCGCGAGAAACGTAACGCACACAATCGCGTTCTGTGGAGTTTATGGCCGTGGACTAGTACCGAAAGGACACGTGTATTGTCGAATTAAAAATCCGTGTCCCGAACAACCGACCAACTCAATTAGGTACCAAAGGTAAAAATTAATTTCTGTCACGCTTGAACGCTAGTAAGAGATCACTCGAGGCACATTTGTTTGATAAAGATTGCAAACATGCAATCCTCTTGGTGTCATACAATTTTTTTCATATATTATATTTTTTTGACATATTTTATATTTATATATAATGTATAATAATAAAATATTCTTTTTACACTATTATATATTATATATTATAATATAGAACAAACCTATATATAACATATATAGATTGACAACACATATATAACATATATATATATATATGTTATATATAGATTTGTTGTTATTGTATGTTATATATTATAATATATAACATAATATATAAATTATATATTATACTATTATATATTATGAAATATACTATTATATTTTTTTATTATTCTATTATATATTTGTATACAATAATTTTTTTATACTATTATATATTATATATTATAGTATATAACAAACCTATATATAACATATATCGATTGATAACACATATGTAACATATATGTATGTTACATATAGATTTGTTGTTATTTTATGTTATATATTATAATACATTATATTTTATATATTATGTTATAATATATAACAATATATAAATTATATATTATATTATTATATATTATATATTATAATATATAAAAAATCCATATACAACATATATAGACTGATAACACACATATATATGTTATATATAGATTTGTTATGTTATTTTATGTTATATATAATAATATATATCATAATACATAGATTATATATTATATTATTATATATTATAATATATTATCTTTTTACATATACAATGTATAACAATAAAATGATTTTATATATTATATATTATAATATATAACAAATCTATATATAATATACATAGATTGATATATATATATATATATATATATGTATATGTTATACATAGATTTGTTATGTTACTTTATTATTTATTATTCTATTTGTCATATATTTATAAATTTGTTGTTTATTTTATTTCCATGCACGCACAGTTCAAGAACGAAGAATCTGAGGAAGAAATTTTATTCTCTCATTTTTACACGTAGAATCGCCTCCCGATTGGTTGACAGTCGCGAGTCGCAGGACTATCTTTAACATCGTAGATAATTTTGCAATCGCTTGCCACCGTCCACACGTAAGAAACATTCTCGTTCTTATCGCATCGAGGCTATCCTCGCAATCCCGACAACCACAAACGTATAATATAAAGTTCCCCGTTTTTTTTCCCCCCCGCGGGCTATCTTTCTTATTTTCCCCGCAATTCGACACGCCACAGCGCCGGGGAAATTGCTGCGGCAGTCGCGTTAACGCTCCCGGAGCATCGCGCGCGCCGCCACATAAATATCCCCGCATAAATATATATATATATATATACAGCGTCGATTTCTTGCTCGATTATTCGAGCAGATCAACGCCTGGTAAATCGATTTTTATGCGGCGCGTGGGCGTGCCTCGTTGCGCGACTCTGAAAGGGAAGGATTATACCGGATCCAACGTAAATAACGACGCACATTTACTGGAAAAAAGGAGAGTATAGCCGAGCGGGGGTGGGTATCCCGACTTTGCAAAAATAAAAAGCCGCTCGAATTAATTCCCCCCTTATCTTCAGGAAATTCCCGTAGAAACGACGCGATACCGTATACACGTATACAGTACGATGCTCGTCTGGAATTTTAGTTAATTATGCTCGAACTTTGCCGTGCCGATATTGTCGGCGCAGGGGTGTCCCAATAACTTTCTCCGCCTTGACAAAGTTAATTTTAATTTTACGAAATTTATGTTATAGTTACATGCTGTCACTGTCTTTACTCGTCTTTAAAAAATGTAAATTTATTCGTGAATATACGTGAATATGTGTAATTTTAAATGATATAATAAAATAAAAATATATTTCAGTAGTAATGAAAAATTAATAATATTATTGATATAAAATATCAATTATAATATTATTATTATTATTACAATATCAATAATAATAATATTATTATTATTACAATTATTAAGAATATTATTGATATAAAATATCAATTATAATAATATTAATATTACTATTATAATAAAATATAATATTATTGATATAAAATTATTGATATAATTAATAATATTATTGATATAAAAGTGATGGAAATGAATTTTTTAAAAATAATTTATTTTAATAATTTTAATTATCATTAAAATAATATTAATTTGTTTTAATAATTTTAATTATCATTAAAATAATATTTTTTATTGTAGAATAAAAAGAATAAATTTATATTTAGAAATTAAATGTTTGTCATATTTATTAATTTCTCTTTTGCGCGATAAATTTTACAGAGAAAATCAAAGTTAAAATATCTTTTTTTTGGAATTCGTACAGGGCTACATTGATTAACGGATGAAAAGAATGGAGGTAACCTTCGAAATCTTCGAAATTCCTCGGTCTAAAAAAAAATTGTCACTTGAAAGCCACATTGTGAATCTTACTGAACAATTTTCGTTGGTAAAATTTTTTTCATATGTCCAAAAACAACGGAAATATTCAAAACTTGTGTCTTTCATGATTGATAATTTTTACAAAAAAGTTGAGAAAAGCCGACGAGGTGTATATTTTCCAATGAAAGTCCAAACTTTCGTCACAGAGGGTTGTTTTCGTATATGAAGCATATAATTCCTTTAATACTACATAAATGAAATAGCAATAATTAGAAAAAGTAAGTACAACTAACTAAAAAGATAATTTTCATCTACTGATGAAAAAATCTGACGATCACAAGCAATTTTGTTAGCATCTTAAAAAAATGTATACTTCCTGCAAAACTATGATAGTTGCAAACAATTCTGTTTTAACGTTTCACTGCAAAAATCGAAAGTAGTCAGATAAAAATCAGAAAATTTATATCCACTGCTGAAATCACGAGCAGTTTTGTCGATGTTGTACAGAAAGTAAATACAATTGGCGAGGATTGAATCTTTCTCGAAGATAATTACGAAATGAAAGAATTCAATTTTCTCGAAATATATGAAACATCGTTTTCCAGAATATCTCAAGTAAAAGATTTTCAGATAAAAACTATGAAAGTAATCACTCGTAACAATTGTTTAAAGTTGATCTTAGCTGAGGTAAGAAACGAAAATCCAAAGTCGATTTTTAGTGGCGAGAAAACCGAAACTTTCGTCTGAAACGAAAAATCGGTTAAATCTTTTACTTCGGATGTTCCAGTTCTTTCTTAGTGGCGATCGAAATAAAGTTCCGAAGCCAGCGAGTAACTCCGCGCTGTTTTGTAACATTTCCACCGAAATAAAAGAAAAAAAAAAAAAAAAAGAAACTCGAGATATAAAACTGAAAGTCGCGTTTATGTGCCGGAAAAAGGAGAAAAAGAAAATTGAAACTTTTCGTTTAATAATTACCTATAAAAAAAAAAAAAGACTCGAAACTTCGGCCACGAGTTTGCCGTTTGCAAACTTAACCTACTTTCGAACAGCTCAGAGTCGAACCTTTTAACATATAACTACGTCACGCTTGTATCTTCGAGTTCACAATTTTTGTCTCGATCATATTCCTCTTACCGTGGAGAATAATTCACTTCTACGGATATATATATATAATATTACGATGCACACGTATCATACACCGATGCATTTTTACGCTTCATCGTTATAATACGCGACCGACAGAACTTGGAGAACACGATTCACGTGCAGACAATGGCCAGTTACCTTCTGAAATTTCATTCAATTGTGCGTCCCTATGTCTAATTTCGAATTATTTTTGTCCAAATAATTGAATAGATAAGAAGATTTTTATATATTTTTATATTTTTGGGAATATATTATATGTAGAATAGAAAAGAATTGAAATATAAATTTTGTTACGTTTGTTAAACATTACAATAATTATTCGAGTTTGAATGTTTCATATACAGTATAATGCTCTATATAAAATAAATCTGTTAATGGACAGTATATAATATATAGTATAGATATATAATGTATAATACATAGTATAGATATATAATGTATAATACATAGTATAGATATATAATATATAGTATATAGTTTATAGTATAGATATATAATATATAATATAGATATATAAATATATAAAATATATATAATTTGTAGCATATAACTTTATTATATATTATAATATACTATGATATACTTTATATACTAATATTATAGTACAGCATAGTATATAATATATTAATATATTTATATTATTATAATAATATATATGTATATATGTATATATATTAAATGTAGAATGAAAAAGAATTGAAATATAAATTTTATTACGTTTGTAAAATATTACATAATTATTTTAGTTTGGATGTTTCACATACAGTATAATACTATATATAGTTATATGTATAATACTGTATTTTGTATATAAAATAAATCTGTTAATGGACAGTATATAATATATAATATATAGTATAGTATAATAGTATAGATATATAATGTTATAATATATTTAATTTATAGCATATAACTTTATTATATACTATACTATAATATTCTTTATTATATACGAATATTATATATAGTATGGCATAGTATGTAATATAGTAATATATTTATACTATACTATTATAATAGTATATATGTATATATGTATCTATATTGTATGCACATATATATAAAAAATTAATTCATTATGAAACTTTGTTCATTACTTCAATTTATTTGAACAAGCAAATGATTTGTCCCGAAATTATTATGAAATAAAGTAACTTTTTATTTATACCTCGTATTTTTCATTTGCTATTATAAATAATTTCTTTGGTTCTATTGTATCGTGAAATTATCTGTTATTGTCAACGAATTATCTCAAACAGAATATTATTTGCAAGTAACATATTGTTACGTCAAGTTAGATACAACATAAATTTATTTTTGCTACGTTACTTAAAAAACGAGTGAAAATGATTCGTTTTCTCTTTATTTCAAATAAAATTGTTTTAAATTTTAAATCCAGTATATCACTTTTAAGAATACCGAACATATACTATATATATATATATATATATATATATATATATATATATATTTCTTTTCTAGTAAAGAAGCATAATTTCCAAAGGAATGAGTTGACCTTTTGTTTTATTATTCAAACATTGAACGCTGCGATATCTCTCGTATCGTTACAGCGCATTTTCTACCTCTTTTATAGAGCGACTTTCGCGACGAGAGTCTTCTTAATTTTATTTCCGTTTAAACGTCTTTGTCTAGATTTTGCAGTTGTCCTTTCAAATGGATTAACTTGATTAGTGGATTAACTTTTCGGTATTCTCTTCGTTTATGCGAGATATATCCAAGATGACCGGAATAAGAGGAGAATTAAGCATAGCGAGTTGAAGGAGCTTGATAAACGAATTATCGCATAAAATGAAACTGTCACGTAATGTTCGTTGGTACGATATCTCTCGAATAATAAAAATATCTCTCTTTAGCGGAGTTCTCGCATGTACGAAAGAACAAAAAATATCTCGCCGTGCGATTATTCATTTTCATTATCATTTTCCAATTCCTCTTTACTGGAAATAGAGTTAGCAGAATTTTTTTCATTCGAGGCTTCGAAAATCAAATTTATATATACGTTTCAATTTTTATTTTAATTTTAATATTATAAATACATATGTATATATATATATTTATCATTACATAAATATACAGATCCATTAAATCCATTATACTGGTAATTTAGACTCGTCAAGAATAAGTAATAAACAGAACGTTATTTCAACGTTTTAAATAGTGTATTCAAATGTGTAGAGTACAATTTTTTTTAAATAAAACGCTTCATTTACGAGAAAATAGAGTTCAAAGTTAAAAATTGACATTTAATAATCGTGTGTTTGATAAGATTAATTTTAAAAATTGTTTGATAAAGTTAATTTGACAGAAATTTAATTTTTTCTCGGAGACGAGACATTTTGTGAGAAACATTTTATAAAAAAAAAAATTTATATTTCATACATTTGATTTATTCAAAAACTGAGCCCCAGTTCATTAATCATAATCTGATTTGTTCAAGTTCAAGCGTACTTAAATAAATTTTCAAACTCGACTTTCTCGAAGGCCAAACCTTCTTCTTGTTGAAATTTCACTGTTCGTTAAATTAAATATTTAAATGAACGTGCTGAACAAAAGTAAAATAACATTGTTAAATCGATTTGATTACTATTGATTGAATTGTTATTATCATTTGTTAAATACACATATTATATATTAGAATGACGTTAAATTGAAATAACAATAAATAATTCTAACAAAAGAGCAGAACAGCGATGTACAATTCGGAGTATCCATTGATTTGTTAAAAAAATGAAATCTTAACCATTTCAATTGATTTTTACATATACAGAATCATCTTTCCAATCGATTGTCCACGGTTCACAGAACACCGTTACAGACGTATCGATATCGTTTGCAGCAGGTCGTGTGCCGCGGCCGAGATATCAAATCGATTCCGATCGCGTGTCCCTATCGCAATAAGAAAGATCGGGTTTAATAATCTCGAACGTGCCTTAGAAACCGTTAAACCGATTTTCAGGGGACCATTGCTCTTTCCGACGGCCGTGTAATTCCTTTTCTGCAGTGGAAAGTGATTTAGCCGCGCACCACTGTTACACGAGCTGTCTATGGATATAAATTTGCCGGACATACCGCCGACAACCATCGGAGGGATTGCTTCCTGTTTCCTGCGCCCTTCGGGATAAGTGGAACGAAGATACCGGACGGAGAGGAAGGAGTAGCCCAAACAGTTGAATCTATTTCATCGAGTCACGGCCGAGATCTATCACAGCTACGTACATAAAGCGGCGCGCCAAAGTAATCGAAACTTTTCGCGCGAGGGAATATTTCGAAATTTTGTTAACTCTCTTGCTACTCTTGCAATTGAACTCTGTGTAACTGTTACTTTAGTGTAATTGAACTGTCGTTACGATATCGATCAAGTGTGAAACCAGCGGGAGAAATATAGGAAATTTCTTCGAAAGTTCTTCAGCTTCTCCCCAGTCTTGGCAATTTTGCTACTGTTTCTTTAATAAGAGTTTCAGCTCGTGTTACTTTTTTTTTTTTTTTTTTAAATGTCGTATTTAAAAAATTATAAGTGAAATAGCCAAAATTGGGAAAAGTCGATAAACTAGAAATTTACTAAAATATATATATAGTATCATTATATTTAAATGGAACTTAATTTCAGACGTAACAAGGAAGGAATAATCAACGGGAGGTTATTCTACGTGAGAAAATAAGAAAAAAAAAAAGAACGTCAAACTAAATTTTTTTGTACATTACTACTCTGTTTTTGAAAAAATTTGAGTTTGAAAATTTATCAAGTGTACTAACAAGACAATTCCCGACGGAAGATATTTAAAGTCTATTTTCTTGAAAATTATCCTTATTTCTGCAAAAAGAATATTATTCGCGTCTTCAATACGAAATTAGACAAATTCGAGTATAGCTGACGAGTTTTCGATTTTGATTTTTTCGAAAATGAAGGCTTTAACGAAGAAAGTTTATTCTTTCTTTTTCGACACTCTGTATAAAAATTTTAATACAAACATAGATATCACAAAAGTTTAAACACTTAGTTATTCATTATATTAATAAATAAATATAACCATATTTAACGCTCATTACTTGCTATTCGTACTAATTTCTGCATTAAACATTTGTTTACAGTCAGTATCTTATAATTTCTACATACAGTTAAATGAAAAATTCGATATTTTATAAATTATTAATTTAATATTATTATATACTTAATATTTTAAAAATTATAAAATTTAATATTTTAAAAAATATAAAAATTTAGATGTCATAGAATTTAATATTTTAAAAATTATAAAAATTTAGATATTATAGAATTTAATATTTTAAAAATTACAAAAATTTAGATATCGTAGAATTTAATATTTTAAAAATTATAAAAATTTAGATATCATAGAATTTAATATTTTAAAAATTACAAAAATTTAGATATCGTAGAATTTAATATTTTAAAAATTATAAAAATTTAGACATCATAGAATTTAATATTTTAAAAATTATAAAAATTTAGATATCATAGAATTTAATATTTTAAAAATTGTCGATATTTTTAAGTCTCATTAACTGCGTGTATAAAAATCGTATAACAAATTTTAAATTTTAATCGTTATTAAGAAAAGGCTTCAATCTTCAAAACATCAGTAAAATTAATAACTAACCACAGAGTTAATAAGAATTCGAAATACCAATAATTTTTCATCATATCTAAAGAAATTTTTGGAAATGACTGTCTTCAGATTTGTTTCAAGTTTTCAACTACTTAATCATAGTTAAATTTACGAAGTTAGTAAAATTTCAAAACGTCTCGTGCGGATATATTCGCGAAAAGTTTCTGTAAAATATAATTCAGACACACTTTCGCCAGTCCTGTCTCGCACTTGGAACTTGCAGTACGTACAAACTTTCGTGACTTATTTATTTAACGTCGCATCGGCTAATCAGCGCAGCCACTTCAACGTTACGATAATAATAATTCCACGTTGTTCACGAAAAATGCACGCGAGCTTACTCGTTCTTGGCTGCTCAGTTAAGAATCTGTCCGCCGCCTGTAATGGATTCCTTTTCCCCTCGGTACGGATAAACTGTTTTCATTTTGCTTCAGGAGGAGACATCTCGAATGGCACGTTAGTTCCAGTAAACAGACAAATGAAATCCCATTGTCTTTCTTTTGTATACAGCTGCTCCTCCGTCCTTATCGTCTATCTCTCCATTTGTTCTCGCAAGAAAATCAATGGTGGAAGGTCTGAGAATGTTCTTTGTTTCTTCTCCTCCTTTTTTTTTTTTCACACCAGAGCTAAATGATATCTAACAGGTGCAATATATATCACGTGCAAGATTCAAGGTGATGTTAAAAACAACGCGTTAATTTAAAAGCGAATGAACGACTATCCTGATGTATGATTTTAGAGTTTATTTTGTGCTTGTGTGTATTATAGTAGAAGAATGATTTAGGAATCTGATACAAGGAGCTAGGCCAGAAAGTATATCAAAATATAATGTTCATTCGAATATTCTTCTAGTCTAGATATTTAATTAAACTAAAATTAAATTAAAATATTTAAAAATATAATGTTGGAAAATATTGTAAGCTCAAACTAAAAAATTGAACTAAAATTAAATTAAAATATTTAAAAATTTAATGTTAAAGAACATTAAAAGCTATTAAAATTAATATTAAGAAACATAACATTTCTTCTGATACTCTATGCATAATTTTAAGATAGTTTGTAATAGATTTAGAATTAATGACATATATATGTTATATATAACATTGCAAATTCGCAACAGCGAATTTATTAATTTATAGTTTTGCGAACAAATACTATGGATGTCTTTCTAATGTGTTACACAATTTCTACTTTTACTTAAAATTCATAGCGTATATATGCAATGTTATACAAAATGGCCGCCACATCATGAAAAAGAAAGTAAAAATAAAAGAATATAAATAATTTTTATATCTTATTTTAATTTTAATTTTAATTATAAATATATTTTAAATTTTTATGAAAATTCTAATTTTCAAAAATGCAATGAATCCAATTTTGAATCTCCTCTAAGAATAAAAATGTTTTTACTTTTCCAACTGCTACGCGAGACAAACATCTCTAAAGAAAATGAATTCAAAATTGTCAAAGGTGGAAGCGTACACATAAAATTTATCCCGCAAAATGATAACAGTTGAAAATGTCGATAATTCTTCACATTTACGTTTCTCGCTGTTCATTCTCGAAAATCTGAATTCGCAAAACGATTATCGTTTAATCCTTCGAACCGTTTAATCCAGAGTGCCATACCAATCTTATAATCTTATAATCAATAATAAAATAATTCATTTACCAGAGGTTCAAAGAGAATAATGTATTACAATATATTAAATAAGTAAATCTTTTGAGATGAACGATTTCACTCTTAAGGAGGGTATTCTGGTAATCCGGCTTGTAAAAATCCGACTTTTTTGAGATTTTTTTCCTAGGAAACCATGATACATTTTGGTATGCAGTTTTCGCGTACAGATTTATTCATACTTAAAGAATATTTATAATTTTTGGTTTAACGAAATTAATGAAAGTTTTGGAAATTATATAGCCTTAGGTAAAGCATGTTTTGAAAAACTGGTTCGAATGACTGGCGTGATTCCGATCCACCTGGTTATTTGAAACTAAGAAATCAAAATGCATCTTAATTAGTATAAATATGGCTATTGTATGAACCACGGAAACAGCGAAATTTCGAAAATTGAAAAAATGGCAGCATTTTGAAGTTTAAATATCGATTTTCCTTGTGCTTTTCGTCCTTTGGGTGGTAAAAATAAAAAAAATACATCAGATTTTGATATCCGTGGTTCATGCGATAAAAGTACACTCGGTGAAGATCTTCTCCAAATTTCAAGTCAATCGGTCAACTAAAACGTGAGATTATCCCGTCAACCAGTTTAAAAAATATGGATTTGAGAGAAACACGTTTAAAGTTCTCGTTACCTGTTGTACAAAAATATTTATACTTACAATCAATCGAGTAGTACAAAAAATAGAATATTATAAAATAATAATAATATAAAAATAAATAATATAAATAATAATATAAAAATTAATAATAATATAAATAATAATATAAAAATAAATAATATAAATAATAATATAAAAATAAATAATAATATTATAAAATAAAATATTTTTCGAGAAAAACACATTTGAAATTCTCGTTACTTGTTGTACAAAAATATTCATATTTACAACCAATCGAGCAGTACAAAAAATAGAATATTATAAAATAATAATAATATAAATAATAATATAAATAATAATATAAAAATAAATAATAATATAAATAATAATATAAAAATAAATAATAATATATTTTTCGAGAAAAACACATTTTTTGTTACCTGTTGTACAAAAATATTCATACTTACGTTGCGAGCAGTACACCGTTTCCTTTAAACATCTATAACTTTCCTAATTTTACGAATTCAAACAAATCCTTCTACATAGACATTTACGAAAGCGTATACTCTAGGAAAATGCAAATAAAAAAAAAAAAAATTGATTCTTTCACCTTTTGGATTACCAAAATACACCCCTAATTTGCCGTATCATAATAACGTATCAATACTAAAGCTTTGGACTTTGGGCAATCTTGAGCATCCAAACGGGATAAAGTTGATCAGAGGCGATCGGAATTTATGCAAAATTGTCGTCAGTTGTCAAGCGAACCGGATGAACGAACACGATACGGAGCCGCGGAGGGAGCAGGCAGGGAATGTTATAGGATTATGATAAATACTTGGCAATTGAGATACGGTTTAACGCGATCAGGGGCGATGCGTTATCAGTGCCCTTTCGCGGCGATATCCCTAGATAGCCGACGCAAAAGCGTTCCGTCACGTTTAATGGAAAGTTCAGTTTCGCATCTTCACCGGGTGATGCCCGAAGGGCGCTATAATTTCACGGCTGATTTGCATAACGCTGTCGACCAGTCACGTGAATCACTTTGATAAGCCCAATATCAACGGTTTACGCTCTATCCGTTCGTCTGTTTCGCCGTACGAGTGCGAGAGATCTTCTCCACGAGTGGCTTCCATTTACCACTCGATTCTCTCCGGTAAGCGGCAGCCCTGTTTCAGCTGCTTCTACTTCTACCGTGCTATGCCACTCCAGGCTCATGCTAATTTCATAAACGTTTCCGTCAAAATCCACTGCCGCTGTTTCTGCTTGGGAACTTTACTCGAGTACTATGTCGGAGACACTGGCGACAGCCAGCCACGGGGATTTTGAATCGATTCGAGTTCCTCCGATTTTCAAGTGGTCAAGATAGTTTGAAATTTCCAAAAAAAATCGATTTTCTTTTTTTTTTTTTTGGTTTTAAATAGTAGTTTGAAGTATCTTAGAAATAAGATGAAAAAAGGTCCTAGTGTTTAAAACGACTTATAATAAATCCGCGAGTACAGAATAATTGAATTTGTATCACTGTTTATCACAACTTTAAGCAGTATTATAAAGTGTAAATCGTGTGATACAAATATTACTTTTGGTGAATCGAATATATAAGGGACTTGGATTCAATTTAGTTGTGAATTGCCGCGATATATAAAATAAAAAAAGTAAGCAGAGGATACATGTGAAAAATGACGTTCGGAAACTTTAAACGTGTCTCTTTCGAAACTAGAGTTTTAGAAACGGTGTGCAAGATGTCTCGGAATCTAACCAACCGATTACTGTGAAACTTGGTACGTATCTTTAGTGTAACATTTACTAGGGATTGACGATCGAACGTTTTTTAATTTTTAACAATTTCGAAAGATATAAACAAAAAACGTAGAAAAGTTTTTGGCACAAATTCGATAAATCAAAACCAAATAGCTGCTACTTTCATAATTTTCACAAAAATTGAAATGTTGGATCGTCAATACTTAGAGAATATTGTTTACTTTGAACTTTTTTTGCTTTTTTGTTACCACTAATCCTGTTGGAATCATGCACACCGATAGGCAGTATAAAAACAAAGTTATATAAAAGAGTGCCGTTAAAAAATTAAATAAGAGCCGTTAAAATAAAATATTAAAATTTATTGTAAAATAAAATATAAAATTTATTGTAAAATAAGAAGTCCCCTTTTTTTTAATGTTGAAATAAAATATTAAAATTTATTGTTAAAATAAAATATAAAATTTATTGTAAAATAAACCACAAAGGTTCATGTCAATCAAATATGTACTTTTATTTTACTAGCCCTCCAAAGTATTCGTAATTTTCGTTTTTTTTTCTACGTGGAAGACAATCGCGTAAATAGAATTCGTCAGCGTGAAAAAATATAGAGAAGGTTGAAAGATCTTTTTCACGGGTAAATTTATCGTCGGCATTGAAGATTGAAATCTCTTGCAACGGCTCCTTGAAATTTACTATACTTGAGTTTTGTTCGAACTCTGAACATCGGGATAAAGTGGCAAAATATTATGATTTCTTGAATTTTTGTCGTTCAAAGTTCAACAAACCAAAGAAAAAGAATCATCACGCAGCAAGTTTTAAGACTTTAATTCTCAAAATTATTGTCAAGACCTTGTCAGATTTTCGAAGCGTCTAAATTTTTACAGCCTTCAAAAATAAAAGTACCTGTTATAAAATGATATAAAAAAACCTCTGGAAAAACAGAATTCAAGGTTGGCAAAGTTGAGATTCCACGCTTTAAAATGAGACTAAATTGAATTGCTTCACGAATTGTTTTGAACAGTTCAGAATACCGAAAATTGTTCATCAAGTCTTCAAATACTTTCGCCAGATGTAGTATAATAACTGTATTTTATTATACATTACATATTTAGTTCTATATTTTGTTTTCTAAATATACTTTATTCACTGTAATAATATTTATATTTCATTATATATCATGCGTACAATTCTATATTTTATTCACTGTTAGGATATATATCAGGTTTTGTGTAATTCGTTGGTTGAAAAATTGTCTTTTACAATTATAGTATATTAATTACATTTCCAAACACTACTATTGCTTCTTTATTTTTAATCCTTAGGCGTAGCAATTTTAAGAGACAAAAAAAAAACTCTATCTGCACGGAATTTTTTTTAATATAAGAAAAGGAAACGTTTATTTCAATTATTAAACATAAAATATTTCTTAAAATGAAAAAAAAGTAACATTGAAATAAATTCTTTCTTACAGAATAGGTCATAAATAACATGCAACTAACGTTTCAAATGAAATTTATTCATATCTTTAGGTGGGTTAAAAAATATCCCACCATGCATTAACTATCAAAAAAAGTGTGGAACAATTTTAAACCCACCTAATACTAAAGTTATATTATTATATAAAAAAACTATAACTAAATAAATAGTCTTTTCTTAGCCTCGTGACGTGCCACGCACGTCGAGAATTTCTTGTCCCAAAATTGCAACATTTTCTCAGTTTTAAGTATATTTTAAGCATAACCCAAGCAGAACAAATTAATAATATTAAATAATAATAATATTAAAATTAATAATATTAAATAATAATAATATTAAAATTAATAATATTAAATAATAATATATAATAATAAATTCATTACTTCTCAATAATTTCTGTTCAGTGATATCGTACCGACGAGTTCGAAAGAAAAAGAAAGCTACAAATTATTGTACACTCGTTCGGTCACTCGTTATGGTCCGCGAACCAGTTGCCAGCGCAACGGGGTTAACTGTCAAGAAAAAAAAAAAAACAAAAATTGTAGGTCAATTTTAAACTTGACCTAATCCCAAAGTATTAAAGGGCCAAAGTGCCACTCGTGAACTTCGTGCAACTGCATTCAATAAATATTTGACAATGATAAACATAATTTTTGCCGTTCACCGTCGTCCACGATTTATTCCACCGCGGTACAATTAGCAACCGGCAACTTCCACGAAATTGAAAGGAAGTAGCAACCGTTCGTGTCGAAAGTGCGAGAACGCTCGCGTGATGGCAGCTCGAAAACAGAACAATAGCCTGCATTTACATTCGGAAACACCGTCGAGAGTCAGTCGACGAGGGGTGAAGAAGAAAGGGCGAAGGGCGACGCGGGTGAGACGAGATTGTTTAATAAGCACTTGTTGCAATAATCGGATGAAAATAACGCCCCGGCGGGTGTTGTAGCGGTGCGCGCGGTTTAATAACGTGCCAATGGTGTGTACCGGCTTTAATTCTGACATTCTCCGATGGAGTCGAAACGAGGCGCGCCTCTAAATCCACAATATCCGTCCGAGTAGCTCGCCCCCGAACATGGCATAATAACATCAGCTGCTTGCTACAACTTCAATAGAACGCCGCAACGTCCTTGCGGTGTGCAACTCCCTCCTCCACTGACTCCTCTCCTCCTCCTCCTCCTCCTCCTCCTCCCCCCACGTGAAACGACGAACTTGAGTTTGGCAAATTGGGTTCTCGACTTACAATCAACCGCATTCCGCAAACGTGTAACACGTCCGCCCGGGCGCACAATTCCGCGACACCACACCACGAAATTCCACGAGATATATATATATATATATGTATATCGCTGTGTTATCTTGGATATCGACATTGGCTCTTTTTTTTCTTTCTTTTTTTTTTTATTTTTGATTTGCTCGCCTTCGTTAGATCTCCGAGCCCTTGAAATTTGGTGAACCATGCATTGGTTTTCCAATCAAGATCAATCGTTCCCGCGTTCGTAAATTGACTCTTTTGCGGAATCATATTCACCTTTTTTTGCAAACGAAATCCACTTTATTGCGAATCAAATTGTCGGTGACTCGAAAGTGAAGTTATTTTTGCCATCGTGCGATGAGAACACCAAGAAATTAAATTCTGTGTAAAAAATATGTTAGATCCTTCGAACTATGAAGATTTGGTTGTTAATTATTCTGTTGCGACTATCACTCTTATAGATTGTTGTAATTATTAGATGACCGTATATATATAAAATTACCCCGCGCAGCGAAATGTTCTAGATGAATCTACATGTGCGCATATTAATACTTTACAGAGTTAAATAAGTATTTTATGTTACGTTAATTTTATGTCATTTTATGTTATTAAATAAGTTAAATAAATATTTTATGTTACGTTAATTTTATGTCATTTTATGTTATTTTTTGTTTAAGTATTCTTGCATTTTTGTTTCAGAATAATAACTTTATTATTTTTATTCCAATTGCTTGAGAAAACAGACTCGTGGAGAAACTTGACTTTCAAAAGGGTGAATATTATTTTGTAGCAGTTGAGTCGTATTTGAAAAATGGAGTATTTGCTAAAAATGATTAATTATGTTCAAAAACGTTTTAGACAAAAATTAAGTGATTTTGAAAGGGGCATTAATTGATATAATTGTCTTTTTTTTTTACTATGAATGCGTAGAAGGCGTTTTTTCTTTTAAGTGAAATTGTATATTGTTTTACTATTAATTGTATATTTGTATATTTTTTTTACACTAATTGATTCAGCTCGTCACTTTTTTTACAAAAAAGTATTGGACCATTTATACCAAAATTAATTCACGGGATATTTTAATTAAAATATTGCGGTTGTCTCGAAACCATTCAACTTTCGTCTAAAACATTTTTTGGTATAATTAATCTTCTCGAAAATATTTCAGTCTTTTAGTCTCGGGTATAAACAATACATTGTAGCAACATAATATTAATAAGAAAAGTAAAACTTCTATTGTTCGTTTTCATATTTATTAACAAGATATACTTATTCATATTTATTAACAAATTGGGTCGATGTGATGAGCACATTTCTTACGTTTATTGTTTTAAGTTAAACATATTGCATTATTTAATAACGTGCGATGATAGACGAATCTGATGGCCCACGGAAAAGAATAGATTTTATTTCAAACATTGTTTAATAATAATAGATTTTACGTAGATAATTGCGTGATTTAAAATGAGATACCCTCTGTACAGTAAAAAGTCGATCACCTAGAAACATAGGAAACTATAAAAGAGGAACGTAGCAAATACCGATCTCAGTGACGTAATAATTCTATTTCGCTGTCAACATTAAATTAAACTCGATCATCTTCAAAGAGAAATTTCGATCAGTCCTCTTTTTTGCCGAGTGGAAAAGTTTGTTTCATCGAAAATACACTGATTGTACAGATCCCCATTAAAATTACGAACGGATGGTTATTCAAAACGAGAGTAGCACGAGATTGTGAAAATCACTTTTTCAAAGTGAGCGTATGATCAGAGAAGGCACGACCGTGCAAATTTTCAATCGTCCGGCTCGACTGAAGGCAAGAGAATATTTCTTTTCCATCATTCGAGGATGCGCCCGATTAGGTATAATGTAACTCGGCGCGCGGCCCAATCGATTTCCAATAGCGAAGTTTTTAATACGCGATCGTTCCCTCCCCTTCGTTTTCTACGTTCAGACAGCCTGCTCGCACGGCGAAATTTCCGGAGACATTAAAATTCATACACATGTATTGTCACGCAAGGTGTTCACAGAATTCTCAGCTGTTAACGTTTGTCACGTTATGCTGCGATAAAAATAGTGGCAATATGATGTTATTAGCTGCGTTGATGCAGCATCGATGCTCATTTAATGAAACCGGGCAAGTCGTTTTCTTCTATAATCAATCTAAATCACTTTTTTTTAAATATTTGTATAATTTAATATTACTTAAAAATATATATATATATATTACATATTTACAAATTTAAAAATTTACAAATATTACAAATTTACAAATTTAAAAATTTACAAATATTACAAATTTACAAATTTAAAAATTTACAAATATTACAAATTTACAAATTTAAAAATTTGTATAACATATGTTACACATTGCAAATTTACAAATTTAAAAATTTGTACAACACATGTTACACATTGCAAATTTAAAAATTTAAAAATTTGTACAACACATGTTACACATTGCAAATTTACAGATTTAAAAATTTGTACAACACATGTTACACATTGCAAATTTACAGATTTAAAAATTTGTACAACACATATTACACATTGCAAATTTACAGATTTAAAAATTTGTACAACACATGTTACACATTGCAAATTTACAAATTTAAAAATTTGTACAACACATGTTACACATTGCAAATTTACAGATTTAAAAATTTGTACAACACATGTTACACATTGCAAATTTACAGATTGAAAAATTTGTACAACACATGTTACACATTGCAAATTTACAGATTTAAAAATTTGTACAACACATGTTACATATTGCAAATTCACAAATTTAAAAATTTGTATAATTTAATTTAAGTTAGTCACAGAAATCACCGAAGTCTACATGAATCACTCATTTTGAAAATGGTCTAAAACCAATCTGTTTTCCCTTGTTTCGAGAAATTGTTTTTATTGATTGTGTAGTTTCATTTAGCAACGAAACTTCAACTGATCAAAATAAATGAATATCGTAGGATTTAAATTAGAAATTGTTTATCAATAATGATTTCACTTTAAGGTACTATATTTCGTTTTCTGAATTTCCTCCAAAAATGTACATTTGTGATGTACATTTGTTACATTTCAAATATTTAAAACATAGCAAGATGTGTTTCGAATATTTTGTGAATCTTAATTAACTTGTCAGTTAGAATTATACGTTTCCCAAGATATTGACAAAATTTCGTTTATTAGTTTAAAGGACAAATAAATCGAAAACAGAATTTTGTAATCTTGAAAACAATTGCAATGAATAAAATTTATTCTGATAGTATTAAAAACATTTTATATTCGTCACTATTCTATGCTTCAATATTCCCATGATTTATTTGTTTTCCAGTAAACAAATATAAGAAACGTTTTTTTAAAAATAATTTTAAGTCGATAAATTTTAACTAATAAATAAATAGATTGAGATATAACTGTTTTCAGATATAATTTACATAGAATTTCATGTTTGACTAAACATGATAAAGCAACATGCTTAATATTCTAAAAATTTAATTTTACTTTATACTTGATATTGCCTTTGACGAAAGTTCGTAATGAAATCAAAAATGAAGCAAAACAATTTCAATGTGACGCATAAATTTTTTATGATCCAGTGATACCAACAATTAAGATACATTTAAATCCTTATTACTACAAATTAATTATTCATTAAGATGTATATTTCTTTCGTCGAATCGTTTGTCCCCTTCGTTTGATAAAATTAAAGCGCGAACGAGCGTTTTTCGAGAATTCTACATGCTCGGTCTAACCTCCACGAACATCGGTTCACGATCGTCGCGAAAACTCTTTTCATGTAAATGAGTTTACGAACAGATTGCTTGATGACCGCGTATACAGTAAACGTTCTCGATTTCGCCCGGTGTTTTTGCTCGTTTGGCTTAAGCGCAACTTCAGAGGCAACTTTAAACGACGCTATCAATAATACTAAAATACAGGTATTTCTAGAAAATTTATTCCTTCGGTGTGTGTTCGCGTCAATTGTGAAAGTATTTGTCAAATGGAAACATTCACTATACCTACAGTGCTATTCTCCAGAGTGAAACTGGAGCTGTAATTGGATTAATGTAAATACAATAGAAACGTAGAAATTCCAATGTCACGATTAAATTAATATATAAATACTAATGCAATTTTTAATTTCTTAATAAAATTTCTTATAAAAGATGAATTATAAAATTTATATAATATATAAATATATATATAATTTTGTCTTATTAATTTCTAATAAAATTAAATTAAATGCAAGAAAATTTATTTTATATTTGCATCGTTCAAGAAAATTGGCACTTGTTGACGGGTTGAAACTGCCAAACATCGATACTGCGACTAAATTAATACAAATACAAATAGAAGCGTTAATTTAATTTACACTGAATTTAATTTACCGATATTGGTTTAATTTTAGGGAATTGATATTGGTCGTGATCGTGTAACGGGGGATAATAAATTCAGAGAGGCAATTTATTTTTCATAACGAAGTCGAATATAGGAAAATATTAAATAAAGTTTGATTGACTCTCGCCGTTTTGATTTTCGATAAATTGAAATTTGCAACGTGTCCAATGTACGCGCACGGTTTACAATGTCAATGATATTTTTCAAATATCGTTGCAAATGGAGTGGACATTTCATTGACAAGTTTTCGTTTTTGTTGCACAATTTGTAGTATATTTTATTATTTATGGCTTGTTTATGTTACGCAGAGATTAATTTTTTGCTAAATATCTCGTGGCATTTATATGTAATTTTTCGATTTCGTTTCAAATATTATTAATAATATGATTAGAATGATCTTGTCATTAAAGTGTCGGTGAAATTTGAAGATATTTCGAGATTTAATACATACGTGTACATAAAAATATTTCTTTAGTAAATACATTCGTGAGTCACTGTATTTAAAAACTTGAAAATTTTTGGATTTAATTCGAAATTAGTTAGTTAAATTTCCAACCATTTTTACATATGTACATATGTAGCCAAATTAAATTAATATGATATATTTTAACACATGTATCAACTGACAAAACATTTCGTTTCATCAAATAAATATTTTTTAACTTATTTTGCAAGCTTTTTTTCGTCTCACATTTTCTCTTGCTAGATATAGAAAAAAGTTCAAAGCAGAATTTATTTTCCCTAAATGATTAATTCAAACGAAAATTGTGAAAACTAATACTGGAAAGGTACAGAACTCGTGTCAGAGGAGTTACAGGACAAAAAATAGAAAGCACAAACTTTTATTTACATATATTTTACAAAAATTCGTTCAAGTCTCCAAATATAGGTCGTTGAATGTATGTAAAAATATTTTTAATTGGTAGTTTTGACCACTTTGGTAGTTATAGTGTTAAAAATAATAAAACGATATACTGTACAGGTTGTTCATAAAGTCTCTTTACAATTTCAAAAGTTTATTACAGAGGCAAATGAAAAGATAAATGGGAATTATTAATTCTGTGCTACAGATCTAGAAATAATTATGTTCCGTCTTGATGTGCTTCGTGCAGCTAATGATACCCATATAGTGGTGTATTAAAGAAAAATCTTAAATATTTACGTCTTATTTTGTAATAACTTCCACTTATCTGTCTTTTCATTTGCCTTTGTAATAAACTTTTGAAACTGTAAAGAGACTTTATGGACACCCTGTATAATAAAACTTGTATCAAAGTATACTGTAATATAAAACTTGTATCAAAGAAATGAGAAATGTCAAAGATTTAAAAAAATGGGAAAAAGTTGGTGATGCAATAAGCATAAAATAAATAACGAAACATTCAAACCTCTAGAAATACGTCATCGTAAATCTAAAAAATTTTTTATGGAAAACTACATATTGATCCTTTTTACCGATAGCTCTCATACCGAGAAAAAAACACTATCGATAAACTATAAAATTTGTGAGGAATTTAAAAACTGTCGCAAAACTGAAACAATGGAACAAATAATAATAATAATAGTAAGTTGTTAATAATAATAATAATAATAAAATAATAATAATAAGTTGTTAATAATAATAATAATAATAAAATAATAATAATAAGTTGTTAATAATAATAATAATAATAATAAAATAATAATAATAAGTTGTTAATAATAATAACAATAATAATAAAATAATAATAATAATAAGTTGTTAATAATAATAATAATAATAATAATAAAATAATAATAATAAGTTGTTAATAATAATAATAAAATAATAATAATAAGTTGTTAATAATAATAATAATAACAAAATAATAAAATAATAATAATAATAAAAAGTTGTTACCCTTTTACATATATAAATATTTAAAAAAAAAGAACGTTCAAATCTTCAAAAATACAATTTATAAAATTTCGATGAAAAAAAAAAAAAACGAATTAGTTATTTTAACCGCTTCGGTTAAGTTCCATCGTTAAAAACTGAAAAATGAAAAGAAAAAAAAAAAAAAACAGAAAAAGAACGCATTTGTGACGTGTCCCCTGTTTTCGACGAAACGACGCGGCAAACGGCTCGTTTTATCAGACAACGTCGAGAATTACGCGCGACAGGTGCAAAATCGAAATCGATCGATCGTTAACAAGATACATTGGCACTGACAGCGACACGTGTTTCGCTGCTCCTAATGGCAACAACTCCGCCGGCACGCAAGCCTCTTTTGTACGTTCAAGTGAATCAGACTACTTATATATACCTGGGACGGTAATTGTGTTTGCGCAGCGAGCTGTGACTCGTTCCAGAAGTGAATTAGCGTTAACGGGATAACGATTGTTGTAGAATCGAATGGACTGTTGCGAGGGAGATCGGCGGAGGGAAATTCTCAGCCGCTGTGTTTAACGTTCGTGACGCGTCAGTAATGAGAACGAAAGTGCTTGTTAAGACACGAAACATACGCTACATCCTTCCTCTTGGATTTTTATTACGCCCGCCAGTTTCAGTCAATGATGATTCCACTAATAATTAGGCTCGCGGTACCTTCCAGTTTTCGAGAGTAATTTCTCGAAATTATCCGGCCATTCCAAGTTGAAGCGAACAGCGTTCCTTGTTTTTAAATGTTATCTCTGCAGTATCACATTGTAAATTTCCAACGGAAACCTTCTTCCAGCTGAAGATTTCACTCTCGAGGAATTCTTTATGCATGCCTGAGACATCCAGCTATCCGCCGCGTTCAGGTGAGAATTTTTTTTCTTTGGCACAGAAACGATGGAACTCGCAGTGGCTTTTATTAAACCATTAAGAGACAACGTTAATGAAACATCTCATTTGCAATTCTTTTCGATCAATTTGTTTTATATTCGACGCTCTAGATGTCTGGTCGTTAATTTCCATTCTGTTTCTATCTCTTGGTAACGTGATTTCATTTTTTTTTTTTTTTTTTTTTCAATGTATTATGAAAAGAAATTCCAAGAAAAATTCACTTGGGTAATTTGTTTTTCAACTGTGTTTTATAATTTTTTTTTCGTTTTGCAAAAACTAAACAAGAAAAATTGAAATGCTCGTAACGTTATGGCAAATTATTGTTTGATCTTTAATGGATCAACACATTGGCAGTAGGTAAAGTGAAATTAAGTTTAAAATTAATTTTATGGACATTTAATACTCTTCAGTTTCACGTATTTCAGATATTTATATATTTATTTGTGTTATGAAATTAATTGATTTTTAGTATGTTAAAATATTTACTGAATTTTTAATATTTACTGAATAATTAATGCAAATATATATGTATATTAAATGTAGGTATTAGATTGTACAAATACAATAATATATATTATAATATATTTAGTATACGTAATATACTATATTTCATATAATGGATAATATATACATACATTAAATACACATTTATATATATTATGTAATAAAATTTATGTTTTTGCCAGTTATAATTGTTATAATTGTAAATATATATAGTATTATATTTAAATATATACTATTATATTAATTGTACATCCGATATTTACAATTATAATAATTATTTTAGTTAGTAAAACTATAAATTTTATTTATTTTATGTGTTTGTGCATACACATTAATATACAGTGGGGTGCAAAATTGAGTCAATATTAAAAATTTATTGAGAATAATATTTTTTTATTATTAAATAAAGTATAAAAATATGAAAATAAACTTGACAGCTGATTCTTTATAGTTTTAGGAAACTGAAGCTATTTTTTTAACTTTTAAGATTAGGTTTCTTCCTGGCTGAAAAAAATTGAAAAACGTAGAATCAATTTTGCACCAGAATTTCTTCATAGTCAAATTTACAATTTATACCTTAATCATTTGTCCATAAGCCATTTGCTTAGATAGTAGCTCTAATAAGTCTTGGCACACTTTTTTTATACTTTATTAACTGTTTTTATACTTTTCCTAACAATGAAAAAAATTTTTGTCATTGACTCAATTTTACATACGTTTCTGTTAACTGAAGAATGATTGTTTCAATTTTCAAAACACGTCACAAACAAGTGTACACAGTTGCTTAAAATGTTAATAAAATTCACTGCACTGCTCCAAACGTTTCGCATCGCAAGTGGAACAAAGTATTTAGCACGTGATCCATCTTGAGGAACTCGTTTCGGCTGATGCGCCTAAAGCGAGCGTTGCCTTCCACAATTTTATCAGTATCCATTCCATTTCGTTTAGGAATCTTCTTTTGTTCCGTGACGATTTGTCGTTTGCCGCGTACACGACACTGCACCAGCGCGTTCTCCGTCATTCTCCGGAGATTAATAGTTTCCCGATAACGTCCGACAGGAATAATCTTAAAGACGCGAGCTGCTGAATACAGCACGTCGGATCAGTGTGCTTTGACGAACAGGAACTCGTATACCTGTGGGTATAACGCTCGGTATCCACCAACTTCAATACGTTGACCCGTTTTCATCTGGTTCTCGATGAACGTGGAAACCTTGACGAGAGATCTCGCAATTTCTTAACGCTTGAATTCGTTACTGTTCCGTTATGAACTTGTACGAGAGATAAATATATCATTGGACCTATCAACTCTCCGAGTGACAAGCATTTAATTAATTAAACACAGTACGAATCCAATAATTCGGTGACCTTTGGCAAAATTTACCAATTCTTGACAGAACTATCGAACTATAATTCTGGGTCTATTCTACGCTTGTGCGTCTGCTTATTATATTATTATTATTGTCACTATGAAGTGAGCCATTGGAGTACATTTTGAAACGAAAAGAAGAAATAAATTTATATTCAATAGAAATTTATTTTATTTCATCATCTTTACCAGTTTAATTTTCTCCTTTACGTTAAATTGCCATAGTGATTACACACTGAATACATACAACGAAAAGGCAAATAATTTTTGCAAATTCTTTCATTAACTGCGAGTGAATTAAATTTTTATTCAATTTTCATTCGCAGGTATAAATATTCAATTGTTTTATATCATTTCTCTACACACCAGAACAATGTGTCGAATTGATACACGAAAGATGGATGAGGATTAAATTGCAATAAAATCTAAGTTCATTAAACTTCAAATCAAGAGGTAAATGGGATTTAAATTGCGATAAAATCTTCGGAGCAAATTTATTTAACTTGAAATCTTTCAACATTGGTTGCTGTCTGTATAACTTGGCCTAATTGGAGTTCAGACAACGAAACTCCACTGATTCTCACCCCTCTGCTAGTGATTTTTCGTTCATACAATAGGCGTTCATACAATAGGAGTTCAGGTACAAATAACTTTGTTTCAACCGGCAAGAGTTTATTTAATCGGGAATTGTCTGAAATTTAATTCAAATGAATGGAATTCTGTGCTGTACTGCGCTACTGATGGCAGATTGCAAATGAAAAGAAACGAAACGAAACTTCTGTAAGAATCTCCTGTTAACCTTTTCAGTATCGACAGAGTTGCCTTTAAGCTTAGAAATTCAGCACAATACACATTTAATGTAATGAAGTGTTCAGTGTTACGTTTTTTTAAGTACTTTCGGTGTTGTGATAAAAGAATAGCTGAAGCAAGAAATCATCGCTGCTCGATCTACAAAAATTATGAAAATATAATGATACTAATGTATATTAATATAATATATAATATTAAAGGCATGAAATTTTTATATTTTACAATTATAATTGAAATTTTATATATAGAAAATATTTATATTTTATATAAAGGAAATATAAAAATATAAATATAAAATATTATATATTATAAAATAAATATATTATAAATATAAAATAATATATATTATAAAAATATAAATATAAAATATTATATATTAATATACAATGGTAATTATATATATGTTATGATATAATATATTTTATTAATTTCTACTAATTTCATTCTATCGTGTCAGAAACATAAAACTTGAATGACACGAGTATTCCTTGTTTAAATTTCAATTATTGCAAGAAAGGAAAGAATTAACAGTCTCTAATTGTACAATTTGTTAAAAATCTACCAAAAATATCAATTTTCTCATTGAATGAACACTATTTAAATATATACTTACGTCAGATTACACGAAAATATTCGTGTCAGAATAATTGAAGTCCTTTCTCTACTGATATTAAATATTTTACCGAGTTTTAACGTAGAGACAATCGTAGTACTTTAATTAAAATTAATGCCCCGTGGAATGATTCTCGCTTACAAGCGAACGCAAATAATTCTTCTGTTATATCGATGCGTGTTGGGTCAGTTAGCATTATTAATTTTAGTTTGATTTTCAGCATTGAATAGAACGAAACAATTTATCTCTTGCTTCGTTACTTTATTCGTGCAATTATTAATAATGTAATTCATCGACGGTAGATGAATTATACTCGTGTTAATTTATAATTAATACCTGTGTAGTGATTTACGAGTTCATCAGCGTTTCCTCTTTCTTTAGAAAACAACGCATCAACGATAAAATAATCCTGCAGTTCTGAAAAATTCGAGCAGCGGTTCTAACTTTTATTTCTTGAAAGTTTGACTCTTTTGGTCCGAGGAAAAGGAAGAAATAAAATGTTTTCGATTAAATTGAATAAGTTAAGTTGTTAAAAATATATATTAAATATACATTAAAATATATTAAATTATATTCGATTAAATTAAATAAGTATATTAAATATATATTAAAATATAATAAATTAAATAAGTATATCATATATAGTGTATATTCTGTATTCTAAATATATATAGTATACTTCATTTAATCGAATATATATATAGAATATATAGAATATATATTATACTAACAGAAGGAACTTTAGAAATATCTTATTTAGTTCAATCAAAAGTTACAATAGTTGAAACAAAGCTTGCTGAAATAAAGTGGTCCTGAGCGTAACTGGGTTACGAGAATAGTTTCAGGAAAGGAACGTCAAAGGAATGCAACTCGAACCAACGGAGGGAAAAAGTAATCAATTTTGCATGTGACGTATCTTGATATATTTTTATAATCGTGAAAGTTGAAGGAAAAAAAGAACGTATCCGAGAAATTCGAAAAATCAGGTTTGTGCAAGTTGAAAATTTTCATTTTGGATATAAAATTTAAATTTTGATGACGTGTATATGTGGTCTGTATACTTAGCTTTAACGTTATTGTTGTTGTTGTTAAATATTAATTGTTATCATTGAATACCGTAATATTACACTGTGTTATAAAATATATTACGTTCCACAATCGTGCAATTGTTTGGCCAGGTTTGTTAAATAAAATGAACAATAATATGTTGTTAATAATAAAATATCTGGAAATGTATACGAATAATGGAAGATGGATATGTCTTCTGCGATGATCTCCAAAAGAATTGAACAATCAATTGCTCGTTATATTAACGAGACATGTTGAGACCAATGCGGAGTTACGGCGTAGTATTATACAATGAAATGAATTTTAATCATATTCGTTTTAATTATACGAATATGATTAAATCTATAAAATATAATATTGTACTAAAGAAAGAGACATTTACGCACAAATAATGTACATTTAACGCCGAGAAGATTCACAATATAAAATGCGAAACTTCATTAACAAGCAAGTCGAAACATTTGTACGATTTTCTTATTATAACATGTGCTTCGAAACACAAATGAAATATTTGACCGGTTGAGGGCATTTTTTTTAATCTGCCAAAGCAATCTTTCTTAATTCGTGCTACTCGAACTATCCAAAACTATTCGAATAAATTAAATTAAAATATAATCAACTGTTCGAAAGAAATTTACAAACAAAGGGATTATTAATCTTGCGCTGGCAACGGTTCGCGGACCTTAACGAGTGACCAAGCCGCATATACAAAAATTCATCACTTTCACAGCAAGAAATAGTTTTTCACAGCATTGTAAATATTTCAATTTCTTTAAAATCCATAAAATTATAAAATCTAAACGAAAGAAATAATTGCAATAGAATAGTTTTTATAAATAAATATTCAACTAATTTTTTCATAGAACAACGTTAGAAAAACAACTTGGCACTGTAATTTATCTGAAAGAAATTGCAATGCGTGAAACGAAACGTGTATACATTAATAATGGTATTAACCTCTTGCGCTAGTAACTGGTTCACGGACCATAACGAGTGACCAAACCGTATACAATAACTCGTTTTCTTTCTGAATTCATCGGTTGACGGACCAACTAACGAATTGCCAGAAATAAGTAGATCTTTCGATGCAGTAAACAGTACTTTGCAAACAGAAAAATTCATTACTTCAAAATGGCCAAGCAAGTCAGGTCTCCGGACTTGAATATTATAGGAAATTAGTGGGGAAATTTGGCGATGACCAGAATTTGCAAATATTTATTGCAAATAAATTTATATGTTATTATTATATTATATATTATTATTTATATATAATATATATATTATTATTATTATTATATTATTTAAATTTTATATATTATTATATAAAAACGTATTGTGGAGGAGTGGGAAGAATTAAACCTAAAAATCGTTAAGAAACTCTTTTTAAATATCATTACAAATCTTTGTCTAAAAAAATGGTTGTCGTCATTTAAATGCTTTTAACCACTTGCGCTGGGGCAACTGATTGCGGACCATAACGAGTGACCAAACCGTATACAATAACTCTTCTTTCTGAATTCATCGGTTGACGGACCAATTAACGAATTGCCAGAAACAGGTAGATCTTTCGAAGCAGTAAAACGGTACTTTGCAAACAGAAAAATTCATTACTTCAGAATGGCCAAGCAAGTCAAGTCTCCGGACTTGAATATTATACGAAATACCAGAATTTGCAAATATTTATGAATTTAAAAAAATGTATTGTAAACGAGTGGGAAGAATTAAATCTAAAAATCGTTGAGAAACTCTTTTTAAATATCATTATAAACCTTTGTCTCAAAGAATTGTCATTTAAATGCTTTAACCACTTGCGCTGGGGCAACTGATTGCGGACCATAACGAGTGACCAAACCGTATACAATAATTCGTCTTTTTTTTTTTTAATCGAATCGGTATATCATTGGATAGAAATTACTAGGAAGCAATAAATTTATTACTTGTTTCGCCTTAAACATGCTTAAAACTGAGAAAATGTTGCAATTTTGGGAGAAAAAAATTCATTTCAGCGCAAGGGGTTGGTACGAATTTAAATGTTCTTGCCCATAAACACGAAATACTTTCTACATCTATGTAAAAGAATATTTTCTGCTATGCAATACACACGCACATATCATCGTCTACGATCGCGCATAAAGCGGATATCAACCGGTCGGATAAAAACACTGCAGATAAACACGCTCTATAGAAACACGAAAAACAAAAAAGTAAAAAAAAAAAAAAGCAGAAGAGGAAGAAAAAAGGAAAAAAAAAAATGACGGGCAATCTGTAACCTTTTGACTATCGCAGTTGACCGGCATCAAGATACTGTTTATGACCTGTGGGAACAACAACTCCATTTGCTCCTACGGTAAATCATAATAAATCAAACGTCGACGCACTATTTTGCCCTGCGAACGTGCTCAAAGCTTCAAACGCCTGATTTCGTTACGCTATCCGGCGCGCTGGTCTTAATTTACTTTTGCTAAATATCGTTTTACACGCTATTATAACTTGTCGAAAACAAGAGAGAGAAAGAGAGAGAGAGAAAGCATGAAGCTGCGGGTAAATTGTTACGGCTGAAACTGTTATGTCTATACATACGGCCGTGTCCTGCACACACAGAGGCGAACAAAGTTGGCGAACACGGAACTTTTAAACAGGCAGGGTGAACAGGAAAATCCCCGGCCCCCTCCCCGCCGTTGGAGAACAAAGCTCTCGTTAACTGATCGAAGTGACAGCGTTTCGTTTAATAAGAGGCCCCTCCTCCCACGTGCAGCTTTTGCAGGCCTCCTCTCGCTCGTTTGCAATGTGTCCCGAACGGAATCGATACCCGGGCCAACGTAAACTTTCTTTGAGCGCGCACCGGGGTTAATAGTTTTCCAATAAAAGTTGCTGAAGTCGCGTGACCCTAGCGCGTCCGCAAGGCTACGCGGGACCAATGGATGGCAGGGAAAAAAAGAAAAAAGGGGGGGGGGGAGAGAGAGGTCAGTCCGATTGCCTCCAATCCCACGGAATGTTCCTTCGAGAGGAAAAACCGCGTTTTCTCGATAACACGGCAGTGATAAAAGCATTTCGAATGGTGAATGCCTGTACGTGTGCATTGAAATTTATCCACGCGCTTCGGGGTATCGTCTGCGAGATACGAGTGTGTTTTATAGAAAAAAAAAGGAAAGTCCGTCAGTTTTGGAGCACGGCGGATGGTGAGGGAGTATCGGCGCGTCTGGTTTTCTTGCAATGTTTTTTTTTTTTTTTTTTTTTTTTTCGCGAAATGATGCATCGACGAAATCTGTTTCTGTACATTTGACGCTGTATTTTTTCTTCTGGTATCGGTGCAGTGTACAATGGATCAGAAACGTGTGTCGGTTTCCTTGCAATATTTTTCTTGCGAGAGAGAATGATACAGTGACAAAGTCTGTTTTTTTGTGAAACGTTTCGCAATACCGTGCTGATAAATTTGATAAATTTTTTTTCTTGTAACGCTGATATAGTAGAAGTGTATATAGTGGATCGAGAAGGCATTAGTACATTTAGTTTTTTTTATGAAAACAAATAATACTATATGATCATACTAATAATAGTAATAACAATGTATAATATATATATATATATATATATATATATATATATATATATAATGTAATAAATTAATAAAATTATGGAGAGTTCACTATGTACAAAAGTAACAGTTTATAATATTATATATTTGATACTAAACTTTTTCTTGCAACACTGATATAGTACAAAAGTGTATATAGTGGATCAAAAAGATATTAGTATACGTAGCTTCTTTTCTACTATTTTTATGAAAACAAATGATATTATATAATAATATGTATATATATAATGTAATAAATTAATAAAATTATAAATTACAAAATTATATAATACAATATAATAAATTAATAAAATTATAAATTACAAAATTAT
>NW_025110721.1:460947-483612 GCF_011392965.1 Frieseomelitta varia
AATATAATAAATTAATAAAATTATAAATTACAAAATTATATAATACAATATAATAAATTAATAAAATTATAAATTACAAAATTATATAATATAATATAATAAATTAATAAAATTATAAGTTAACTATATACAAAAGTAACTTGCACAGTAGCAATTTCCAATATTGAATTATACAATAATGATACAAACGATATAAAAATTCTAGAATCAAAAAGATATTGACATATGAGGTCTCTACTTTATATTTGAACAGTAACATAAAATATATTTAGTAGTTTAAAAACAAGCCTTCGTTCTTCATTTTGGCAGATTAAAATTATGTTCCTTGTGTTATTATTGGAAGTTGCTTTCACGTGTAGTGAACTAATCGTGAAAACAAAGTTTACTACATCATTTGTTGACAATCCAGTACTTCCTCGACTTGCTGTTTTTTCATTTGTTAAAAAAGAATATACGGCGTAACGTGCGCGATAAAAAAGAAAAAAACAGCGACATGGTGTTTCTTCGTAAAATCATTAAAGTTCGAAAAGATCTTTGTGAAATCGTTAGAGGTAGAAACGAGATTGCTATCACGTAGCGGCACGTGAATTCACGTGATGTTCGAAAAGTGTCAGCCTGATGTATTTCCATCGTTCTAAATCTGTTGGGAGCGAATTATAATCACGTTACGCTGTTCACGACATTTCGCCCGTTGTCACGTACAAAAGCTGGCCGCAGTTTCGCGCTGTTTCGCAATTTTAACATCACGTGAGCGCTGAAATGCTGGCAGAAAATTCAACGTAAGAAAACATTCAATTTCGTTTGATACGAGATATCCGAATCAAAGGATGCGGCACGAAACTTGATATCCTTTATACTTCTTTTTCAGATCATTTCCAGTTAGGTGGTACAGAAATTTAGATATAACTATTAACGACTAACATTGGAAACTTGTCGAAACGTTTCAAACTATTGTTGAACTTGACTTGTAAAAGTAAATCGTATCCACTTGGTTTCATTTTGAAGTATGAAACGACTGTTTTGACAGTCTTCAGTCTCCAAAGATTTCTTTACTTCACGTAGCGAGTAGGAAAGTAAGAATACTCCTACTATTGGGAATTATAAAAATTCAAGCAGTTCTAAAAACGTTGAATAAATTTATTCATGGTTTCTTTACAGTGACTCTTTAAAATTTTCTATACTATCTTTATTGAATTTTCTGCATGCAACAAGTAAGAAAATTTCTTGAATTTCTGTCGTTTAATATTCAAAGTTTGACAAAATGATCCGAAAATGAATCGTACAGAAAATCTTACGATTTATTATTTATTATTTATTATTTATTATTTAATATTTATTATTTATTATTTATTATTTGTTATTTATTATTTATTATTTATTATTTATTATTGATCTCCAAGACTGTGGAATATTAAAAGAAAATATTAAAAACATTAAAAAAAATTTTCTAATATTTTTAGAGAGGTTTGAATTTTTGATCCTTATTTTTCCTCTTGTTGCAGGATACAAAAAAACAAATTTAAGACTGTTGAAATAAAAACTTTGTCACATAATTTCTTCTTTACGAAGTTATAGCAGTTTAAATTGTCGACAATTTTTCATCGTTTATCGATTTAAAATGAACCGATGATATGAAATCATTATATATTTTAAACAATTTCTGAACAATTTGTCAAGAATATAATACTGAATTTTATGATCATTTCATATATAATATTTATATCGTCTATAATATTTTATTATATATTTCATTGTTTTATATATACTATTCATACCATTTAATATTTCATTTGTATCTGTTATCACAAATGAATTATTTATACATATTGTCTTGAATTTTTTGATTAAAAATTATTTCGTTTCTACATTAGAAACATATTACATACATCCATTATTGTTGCATAAAACACGAAAGTATCTCACGTTTTTACGTGTAAATAGAATTTGTATACAAATTGTAAGCAAATTGAATTACACGGAACTTTTTCTCTGCCTCTCTTGCATCTTTCAACAACAACGTGCGCGCATTTCATTACTCAAATTTAATTTAATTCGTTTGATTTCGTTCGAACGTTGTAATCGGCTATTTATAATTTAATATTAATTCCTTGCTCTTCACTTCTTCTATTTAACTCGGATTACCGATTTCCTGCATCTGCGAACTTTTATTTCGCTCACTTTTGATTGTGCTCTCAGCAACATTTGTTTCGTACAGTTCTACATCTTTCTGCCAAAGAGTTTTCATGCCGCGTAAATAGACAGAATTAAAACTTGAAATGAGTATGAATTTGGTTCATTACAACTATTTACTGGATGATCCTGTATTAAAAATGAAATCTCAAAGAGGAGAGGATGAAATTTCTGCTTCAAGAGTAAAGAAGATTTACCGAAAAAGATATTCTGAGAAATAAATTTCGAGAATATTTTCGATGGAAATTCTGAAACATTTTTCTACGTACTTTAATGGGATAAAAGAAACATTTAACTCGTTGAGACTCGATGTTGTGTTAGCGCAACATTTCATTCGCCATTTCTTTTTTTTTTTTCTTTTTCAATTAATTTATATTACGGAATTTTTATTTTTCAACAGTCGAACTATGAAAGATAACTCCAACTTCACTGTTCACATATTTTCCACCTAGCTTCTATAATTTTATGTAAAGAAATTGAAATTCAAAATTTTTCATAGTAACAGCGGTACAAAATTTTGTTATTCAAACAAAAAGTTTCTATTAATTTAAGTATCGTCTTCTAAAAATATCTTTACTATTATATTTTCTATCTAGTTTCTATAATTTTTATGCGAAGAAATTGAAAATTCAAAATTTTTCATAGTAACGGGGGTACAAAATTTTGTTATTCAAACAAAAAGTTTCTATTAATTTAACAGTATCGTTTTGTAAAGCATTCAATTTTCATTCTATTTTTCATTAAAACTATTGAATTTTCATTCTATTCTATATTCAAAATTTATTCAATTTTATATTCAAAAATCATTCAATTTTTTGCTTTATTTTACAATTGTTGTAGTTTAAAATATAGAAACATGTCCTGAAGAATTGAAAAAGGACCAAAGAATAGAATTGTCCGATACTTCTCTTGAAGCTTGCCATAAATCTGCCGATTTTCAAAAAATATCACAACAGTCCACCAAATATTTCTCGTGAATATTTATTTTACGAATTATCATACTGTTATCTAAAATTAGACCCTTGGAAACGTATTATTAAAAATAAAAGACGTACACGAAGTATGTTATAATGAAAACAAAAGCGAAAGGTGCAAACATAAATGGTTAATTTATATTTCTATAATATAGCTGATTCTTCTACGTATATACACATTTTATTACGTATATACACATGCAAACTTTAATAATTATTAAAATTTCTCGAATTCCTCAATATTAATAAAAGCTCTCGTAAAATGTCGAAAATCTAAAACCTTATTTAAATCTTAATTCAGTAGTGAGAGTTATAGAAGTGAGAGACTTATGTCTTTAAGGAATATAAAAGTACGAAACAGAGTACTTATTATAATATTTCATATACAGAACAAATTTCTATCGCTTCCTCTATACGCTAGAATTACCGAGTATTGAAGCACAAAATTAATTTTCATCAGAGGTATTAAAATGAAAAAAAAAAAAAAAAATAGAGAGAAACTTTGTAATACAATGGAGAACGAATGCTTTGACTTATGTATTTTACGAAAGATCACTTGACTATCGAAGAATACACCGGTTCACCGCTACAGAAATTACCAATTGATCTTTGATAATTTATATAACACGAAAATCCAAATATTATTCACATCAAATCGTTATACTTCGTCCAGCAAATAGAAACTTTCCTCGAATATTTGAAATGACAATGGCGCGTAATACATGTAATTTTTGTTATTGTAGTATTTGCATTTGTTTGAACTATTAAAAAGATACGACTGTTCTTGTCGAAGCTAATATTAATTTCTATTAGGACAAAAGCGTCTTTTTATTTTAATCATCATTTAAATTACTTCTTAAATTATTTAGTAATATTTATTATATTTATTATATTTATTATATTATATTAATATTTGTTATATTTATTATTTTATATTAATATTTATTATATTATATTAATATTTATTATATTTATTATATTGATTATATTATATTAATATTTATTATATTTATTATATTATATTCATATTTATTATATTTCTTATATTATATTAATATTTATTATATTTATTATATTGATTATATTATATTAATATTTATTATATTTATTATATTATATTAATATTTATTATATTTATTATATTATATTAATATTTATTATATTTATTATATTATATTAATATTTATTAATATTTATTAATATTTATTATATTTATTATCTTTAAATTATTTATTGTTTGGACGAAGGCATCTTTTTATTTTAATCATCACTTGAATCACTTCTTAAATTATTTATTAATCATGTTTAAATTACTTATTAAATGTTTAGACAAAAGCATCTTTTTGTTTTAATCATCACTTGAATTATTTCTTAAATTATTTATTAATCATCTTTAAATTACTTATTAAATGTTTGGACAAAAGCATCTTTTTATTTTAATCATCGCTTGAATTACTTCTTAAATTACCTATTAATCATCTATACATATTGGTCTGTATATACAATATTTTGATACAGTTGTTCTAGTGTCAATTTTCATTTATTTATTTATATTGATATTTTTGGACGACCAAAATTAGTATATATATGACCACCGTGCGAATGTTAAAAATGAAGAATAAAACACCGATGTTGGAAAAGTGGATTCAGAGCGGTGAACACGTGTCGGAACAGCTTCCTTTTATCACCTGGATCGCGGACTAAAATGTCCGGGACGTGTCGAAATCGACGTCAGAGCGGCGGCGATTCTTTCGGATCGGTCGACTGAGCTGACTCGAGCTACGTCTGGGAATTCTTGGGTGTCGTTATCGTTTCGAAAGATCGTTCCTCCATTAAGAGACATTTCCTTTTCCTGCTCACGGTTCACGGCGCCTCCTCGCGATACGGTAACGACGCGTTTCGGATCCACACAGCTCCTCGCGGCGGAATTCTCGCTGGCGGCGCGCTTTTTACAGCGGCGGCGAAATTTGTCTCGCGAGTCGGTTGGTTTCGCCCCGCGGAAATTGCGAGCACAACCTCCTGGAAAATAAATCGCGCGCCCCGGCATAACGACTCGTTGCAAACGAAAAAATTGTCGAGCGATCAGGGAATCGTGCAGTTGAACTTGGACGATAGTCGACGTGTTCGCCGAATGACGCGTCGCGAAGTTCTGGATAATTTTCTGGTGTCACTCTGTTACTCGGTCGTTTATCATTCGTCGAATTTCTAATTCGTGGAATTTATGAGCGACACTGTTGATTGGACAGTTTCATGATCGTTTTATGATTGTTAATACGTTCAGGTCGATTTAATAATTTCGCTTCCGAAGTATGTTTATAAGCGTGCAGAAACTACAATCATCAAAAAAAGTGCGAATGACAGAACAGAGCAATAAATTTAATTTTAAGGTATTATTTTGACAAACAATTTTTCAACAATGTCAAAATTCATTTAAAAGTAAAAGATTTTGTGTTTCAGATATTTTTAGTATTGTTGTTCATCGTGCTAAATGATATTAAGTGGTCATAATTTATTATGCAAATCATACGATACTATACGGCAATGCTAAATATTAATAAGTAATATTTACTTTAACGTTTTTGATAATATTTTGATAATAAATTTTATGGTGTCTTCTTACCAAATTGAGTCAGTCTTAACAGACAGAAGAAAATGATCGTCACGCCGCGAAGGACGATAGGCTAAACGCAATATATATTATTAAGTATATGTTATTAACATGTCAATACATGACGTTCTAACAAATTTTTAAAAAATTATTCGTTTTACGATTTTAAATAGCTTGAACGAAAGATTCACTGTAGGGCGTATACGCTCCACGTGGCACAGAACGTGTTAACTCTTTGGGTGCCGTTTCTTTTTTTGAAAAAATTTTTGCATATGGAACAGATTTAATTTTCTGATGCATAGAGTGGTATACAAAGGCATACACATAGTATATACAGATATACATAGTATTGACAGGACTTCAGGTAATTAGAATTTGCAAAACGAAAATAAATAGATGAAAAAAACAATGAAAGCAAATAAATTCAAGATATAACAAAAAAGTAAATTACTAATAATATACTATATCTACTATACCATACTATACTATATTATAGTATAATAAATATATTATATATTATACTATACTATATTATAATAAATATACCATAATACTATACTATACTATAATATAATAAATATATTATATATTATTAATATATAAATAATATATATAAATATATTAACATATTATATATTTTTACTATATAAATATATTAATATATTATATATTATTTACTATACCATACTATATTACATTATACTATACTATATTATACTATATTATAATAGTATTATTATAGTATACTATACTATATAGTGTACTATATAGTATAGTATACTATATATACTGTATTATACTATATTATAATATAGTATATTATACTATACTCTATCATAATAAATATACTATATACTATACTATACTGTACTAAATATACTATATATTATACTATACTGTAATAAATATACTATATACTGTATTATACTATAATAAATATACTATATACTATACTGTAATAAATCTACTATATACTATACTACAATAAATATATTATGTACTATACTATACTATAATAAATATACTATATATTACACTATATTTTACTATAATAAATATACTCTATGCTATACTATACTATAGTAAAGTATATATTATACTTTTTGTACGTCGCTGCAGCCTCCAGCATCCCCTCGGAACTTTTGAACGAGGGTGTATGTAGAATAAATCTATTTATATCAAGTTAGTAGTTACGATCGATTACTACGTTTCATCGTTACGTGATAACCGGTGAATCTGGTTTACGCGACGGATAATAAAATACCAAGAGAATATTATTCTTTCTCGTTAAACGGATTAACTTTCGAAATTTGGTGGGAACGCTTCTATCGCGCAACCTAATTTCCACGGCAAGTGCCGTGTGATTCTTTCATTATCTTTTACTCGGTCAAGAAAGAAAAAAAAAATCATTTTCAAGGATGAGAGAAGCACGCGCCTTTTTAATCTATTCAGCAATTTCAGAAAATGACTTTCCGCGCGCTTTTGAAAATAAATTGGCTCGCGAGCTTTGGACAACTTTCAAATATTTACACTTTTTATAAATTCAATAACAAATTACGTGTCCTCGTCGTTTCTTCGAAAAATTACCAAAACAACGTTTGCATCAATTTTTTTTTCAAATTCACTTCGACTAGTTCAGTTCAATCGTTTGATCGTAACAGGCTGTTTATATGCGCAATAAATTTCGCGTGAGAAACGAAATTAACCTGTCTGCGGTAATTGAGCTTTTATACTTCGTTTTAATAAAGAAACTTTTAACGTAAAATTAAATAAAGAAACTCTTAATGTAAAATTGATTATTCAAATAGAAAATATTTATTGTCATTGAAAGGAATATTACTGGATCCGAAATTAACCAATGACTGTACAGTCGTAATGATTAAAATACTACGTACTTTAAGCAAAAAAATAAAGAATACAGGGATCATTTTCTACACGGTGTTACAGTAATCAATTTGAAATTGAAATTATTGAAACTAGCGATTAAATTGACGATTAAATCGCGGATTGCGGATTTTTATTAAATTAATATTGAGATTATAGTTAAAAAAAATATACTATATATATTATAAATATATACAATATAATATAATATGTAAAATATGTAAAATACATATTGTATTATATTGTATATATTATAAATATATAGTATAGTTTTTTTTATATTTATTTATAATATTTATTGTGTATATTATAAATATATACAATATAATATAATATGTATAATATGTAAAATACATATATATATATTACGAATGTATTTTTTCATTGAACTATATTTCAATAATTACATTTACGATTATTATAATTACATTTTGTACTGTTTGTCAAATTGAAACTATTAGCGATTAAATTGACGATTAAATCGCGGATTGCGGATTTTTATTAAATTAATATTGAGATTATAGTTAAAAAGAACTATACTATATATATTATAAATATATACACGTATAATATGTAAAATACATATAAACATTACGAATGTATTTTTTCATCAAACTATATTTCAATTACATTTACGATTATTATAATTATATTTTGTACTGTTAGTCAATACTTTCGTAATTGTTTTATTGGGATAAAGATAATTATTTATTTTCATTGCAATTGTAATTACCCATTTTCATGAACTTATTATTTAGAATAGGTTCAAGGTATTTTTCAATTCTGGAACTAATCGTTCTTACTTAATCAGCTAAAGGAATCACATGAAAAATGTTCGATTAAACACACGATGTACAGAAACAACATCAAACTTTCAAACCTTCATCTGAAAACATCAATCTCTCATTTTGGCATACCAATGTATAAAATATATCTCAACGAAAGAAAAAAAATGGATCAGTACTTTTTTGACACGTTGCGAAACCTTTTCGCGAAGCAAATGAAAATAGAAATCACAAGGAAATAAAAAAATCATTAGCAGAATTTCAGTCGGCAAACTTTCCCTATAGTGTTACTAAATAACGCGCACTTCCACATACTGATCAAAATTGTTCTTTAGAGAATTACTACGTTTTACGTTTACTACGTTACTGTTACATTAGTGAAGAGTCAGACGTGACTATTAATAAAAGTCTAACTTGAACAACTCGTGCCTGGGAACTATTAACTTTATACCGGTGATAACGCGAAAGATCATAGTAAAAGCTCTGCTCGTTGTGCAATAATCTGGCTTATTTCGTTGCTGCTCCGAATACCATTTAAGTGAAATCTCTCACGCAAATTTCGTAAAATTCGTACATTAGTGAGCGTTTGTACGAATTTCACCTACTTTCGACTATCCAGAGTTTGCAAGTATCGTTTCAAATTGCCAAATTAGCACAGATACACTTTGATTCCTTTTTCTCGAATTTCTATTCGAGTCTCTATTTATTCGTGAATTCCGAAACAGAATGACTTTTGTAACTGTTTGTTGTCTGTTGGACTTTTCATTTATATTCATATAATTTATATGTAAATAATTACATATAAATTAAAGTTTTATATTTATATGAAAATAAAAAAATGCTAATTATTTATATTTTGCACGTGAAAGAATTGCTTCGATAAATAAACAGGATCTGTGTATTCGAGTAACATTTACAAATAAACATTAGACGATTTCACATGATAAAATGAGAAAAGAGTAGAATGAAACTTGTTCTTTCTCGGAGGAAATTTATCAAACATATTTCGTGAGGAGTCAAGAGCATTCTATTCTATCCTCTTCGATTGTAATATATGAAAATAACTCGAAAATATGGAATAAAATTTTCGATAAAATCGAGATGTGCATTGGCAATTATGGCTAAAATATTGGGGATAATAAATAATTTAGATATTTATTATTAATCCAATAATTTACTAAACTGCTGATTATTATACAATTTCATTTAATTCTTGAGATTTAAAAAAATTAAATCTTCGCAGAAAATTATACTACATTTTAAATGCAATATTACAGAAAGCACTGTCATGTGTATTCTGTGCAATTTTGCTTGCTTTAAAATTTCTTGCAAGTGCATAAAAATTCGCAGTCTAACGACGTCAGACATACATACATATAAGCGCTTCGAATTTTATGAAGCTGCGGAATACGCGAAGAAATAGTAATAAAATTCAACGTGCTCTCGGAATTTGATGATGCACGTGGAACGACCGAGAAGAATTGCGAACGAAACGTTGGTCCTTAATGAATTAAGGAAATTCATAAATGAGAAAAAAGGCGTAATTTTCCTTTTACACGCGAAATATGATATGTACAGAGCACGTTTCAATTTTGCTGAAATTTATTCTATCGGGTATTTGGAAATGGGAAGCAAAGTAAGATTAATTAATAGTAATGGAGTCACGGCGAGCATTATGCGAAAAGCTTCTCGCTGAAGTATGCTTCACTGAATAAGATGGTGCCAGAGGACGAGGACAATGCTTCGTCTTACCTCGGTTGCAGCTTCGCCTTCGAGGTGCAGCTTCCTCTCTGAATGAAAAAAGGAAAAGCAGAAACATTAATTTGCTTAATATTCCTTTTGTATGTAATTGCTGGATCGTTTACCAGATAATATTATACAACAGAGGCCCCGTACTATATTCAGACGAGCAGGAAGACCTTTACATGCTTGAAATTACCAAAAGTCTACAAATTTAACCCTCTTGTAAGTTTCGCGCAGAAATGACTTAGCTTGACGTAAGATACTCGACGATTTTTCAGATATTTATAAAAATTACCATTATTTTTTTTTTTTTTTTAAGATGAAGATTAAATTATCTTTTCGCTTTTTCCATTTTGTTGAGAGTTTTACATATGGAAGAGATTCTGTGTGAATTAAAAGTTATGATCAATTGTGGAGAGAAAGTCAAAATCTGCGAAATCAATATATCATTGGACTATCAAAAGGATTGATATTGAACGTATAATGAATGAATTAAAAATGCATTCGCCTTTAAATATATATCTTTTAATATATTTGGTCAGTATATCGTAACGAGTCATCCTCTTTGAACGAGTCATTTAAATTCCTTTTTAATCTTAACTTATTCAAATAAATGGGAAAATACAAAAAAAAAAGTGAAAGAAATAAGAGTAAGCATCAATGTAAAAATCAAGGACAGATAAACAATAAAATAAGTTAGATGAAGATATATAGTAGTTATAGAAACAGATGATAATAAAGATAGAAACATTAGATAAGGCATTTCCTTATAGAATTGCAAAATTATCTGTATAATACTTTGAAATGTAGAATTAAACACTCAAAATGGAATTAATGATATAATAGAATAACCACATAATCTGCTATGTTGCTGTTCTTTTATAGATCAATTTTCTTCCAATAATATAGAATAAAATCAGTTGCAAGTATTTTATTGGAACATTTTTTTTTTTTTTCTTTAATTTTAGCGTGATCGAATCTTTAGTGAGTAAACATTATAGATTTTCTTTCTTCTTTAGATCACTGAGTGGGATTTGCTGATAGAAGTGTTTAGAATTATATATACTTTTGTTCTTTCTATTGTGTGTTCCAGAATCTGTCCCATTCTTCTCTTATGGTTTTGGTGTGGTATTAAATCTCCATCATTTTTTCTAATATTTCATTCAATATTGGAGAACGTTCTTTTTAAGTATTGGAATGCTAGACTTTTTTTCATTACAAATAAATTCATTCTTTCAAATAATCTTTTCTATAATCTTTTTTGAAATCTTATCTAGTGAAATAAAATTTTTTATAATATTATGTCAACAAAGCTAGCTTAATAAATAACCACACAACGTAACGGAATATAGTAACCACTTTTTTAATATTCTCTTCACATTTTATGCATGTTTTATGTCGATTGTTGATTAGCGACAGAGATGGAATTTAGTGAATTATGTTCTATTGAATATGTTCACTTTTCATATTTCAGTAAAACGTGTATTTTAATAATGTAAGATGAAGAAAGAATTTTGCAACACTGCTAGCCTTATACACGTTGAAACATGCTACAATGCATGGCTTTCTAGCATCAGGTTCCTAAGTTTCATGAAATCTGCATTAGGTTTCAGTTTACCTTCACATTACCGATTCTCCTCGCGAGGGAAGTTAGGGAAGCTGGAAAAATTATGAAACTTTGTGTATAAGTAGAGTAATTCATGCATAACAGAAATGCATTTTTTTTGTAGCTGCCGTAATTCAGTTTTAAAGGATAAAATCATCCCTTGAAAGGAACGCAAAATTTTCTTTATACCAAAGTATCCCGAGAATGAAAAGAGATATCGAAAAAACAAGTTTAACAGAAATTGTGCAGTTTTTTCACATCTACGAAACTGAAAAAAAGGTCTCAAAAAAAATTCAACTTTTAAGAGTACTGGAGTAATGAAAAAGTATCCGAATTACACGCAACAATTATACGCAATTGAATAGAAATTGAAACTACTCATCGTTGAAATTTAAAAATCTGCAAATTTAACTCTTCACCCTTTCATTACAGGTTAATTCATTTTATTAATTTATTTATTATAGACAAATTAAATTCTTTTATCGTCATATCAATTTTTCACACCAAGGGACAAATTAAATTCGAAAACTGAGAAACGAGTGAGAATTAAAATACAAATTTTTCAACGAGAATTCTAAGTCGATTAATGAGCGAGGAGATATACATACATTTCCATTCGTTGGAATGATGCGAGGATATTTTCAAATTATACTTAAAACGGCTAATTTCAAACTTATTTTTCAACTTGCCGATTCATTTAACACATTAATCAACGAAATGCCGGTGATAAAAACATCAAAATATCGCGTTTTGCTGCTGCATCATATATTTCTTGACCTAATTTTTGCTTCGAAAATTGCCTCGTTTCCTATGCGCCCCTAAATTTCAGCCGCTGATGGTGATTAATTTACACTCGCTTAAAAAGCTACTATAAAACGCCACGTTTCGGCGAAACACCGATACGTTTCAAGTTGCTGCATTTGCAAAATATCAACGGGTCAAATTCGATTTACTAATCTTGAATTACTGCTCCGAGAAATTCCATCGCGTTCCTCATTTTTAACAGTAATATTATATCAACTTGTTAATTTATTCGTATTAAACATTGAACGTTAATCTATTAATTTATCAATATGGAATACACTATTACTATTACTGTTACTATTGACAATAATTTCTTCAAGAATTCGTTCCCAGTTTATTCAGACGGGAGAGGTGTATTTTAATCGTAACAATCAAAGTCTAACAACTAACAACAGAAGAACTTGAGCGTTTGCACGTGGAAATGAACTAAAAGTCGAAAGCTCGAACGTTTAACGAGGCCAAGAGAGTCGCTGAAGATTTATCGACGAAATATCGGAGTTAGATAAGAAAAGAAAGTCACATTACAAAACTTCTCGATTTTCCCCTCGCTTCTTTTTAACCCTCTGACTGTTGGCGCCTAAAGGCGCTTAAAAAAAATTGCTCTCGCGACACTGTAAGCGCCTGTAGGCGCTTGGCCGACTTCGATCTGCTCGACACGAGGGGCGCCTATAGGCGCCCGGAAAATTTTATCGACCATAATTCTAGCAAGTCTCATTTGAACCAGATGTAAGTGAATGCTAATTCAACAATTATATATTCCGTTATTCATATAATATTTTACAGTTGTTTTTTTTTTTTTTTTCATATCCTTAAAATGAAAAATTGTGATAATAAAATGGTCCTTAATAAGGTAAACCTAATAAATAAGTGGTACCTTATTTTTAGAACGTATATTAAATCAGATGTATGCAACAAAATATATATTCTTATACAATGTAAATTACAACGAATCAACTTATATTATTAATTTATAAATAATTTTTTTATGAATAATTTATTTATTCTAGATTATTAATTTATAAGTAATTTATTTAATAAGTTATTAATAATTTAATAAATAGTTTAACGAATAGTTTCGTGGAATTCAGTGTTGCGATTATTTCATAATACTTTTTCAGAAATGCACGCCTAGGAGGAAATTTCGCCGTTCTCGGTGCAGGATAATCTATTTCTCAATTATTAATTTGTAAATAATTTATTTAATAAATAGTTTAACGAACAGTTTATTAGAATTCAGTGAATTTCGATTATTTCGTAATACTTTCTCAGAAATGCACGCCTAACGGCGAAATTTCGCCGTTCTCGGTGCAGGTCGCGACTGAATTTCCACCGTGTACGGTACGGCTGGTACGTCTCAGAGATTTACGCAGGATCGGCCTTCATTACCGCGGTTTTTCTTCTTTTTTCTTTTTTTTTTTTTCTATCCTCAACGAAAGTCGAAACGAAAAGGTTTAAACAGCGTTTCGCCAGCAGCGACCGTGGAGAGAAAATTTCGCAACTCCGCGGCAGTGTATAACTGGAGGGTGGGTGGGTGGAGGAGAGGCCGAGATGCTTCTTAAAGAACAAATGGGCCTTTGAAAGCGACTGTGGAAAGCCAATCCTATCCGCCGAGTCACTCCTCCTCCCTCGCCGTGCTCTCAGCGCGAGCAGCACGCTGTGAAATTCAAGTCGATTACACTTCCGGCCGAAGTGTAATCCCAAGTTCGTGCCAGGGGTGGGGGACTTAAGATCCCGGGACATCCAAGTTTCGAATTGCTGCGGCGGATAGATTATTCCACGACGCGGATTTCATTCGTGGTGGGTGGAAGGGGGGGGGGGGTGGAAGGGGGGAGAGGCCTGACTTCAAACCGCGCCGGGTAACTTCGAATTCGTTAACGTTTCGTGCCCGAACATCTTGCCGGATATGCATCGACGCGCGCCAAATTCATCCGGCTCCTCGGTAGCCGGATGCTGCGTGGCATTTTTTCTCTTCGCGTGTCGGCGTGCTATCGCGGTGAATTAGAGATATATACCTCGGCTAAAGAAAGTAACTCGCGAAGCTTCAGTCACGTTGTGACTGCCGCGAGCAGATCGAGCAGGTTCATTTTTACGGGGCCACGAAACGCTTTTAACATTCTATCGTTTTTGTGCTTTTCTTTATGTTTTTTATTTTTTTTATTTTTCTCGTGCTTTTGTTTTTTTATTCTTTTTTGTTAAGTTCAGTGTTACGAATCTCTTAATATTCCATTGTTTTTTTTTTTTGTGCTTTTCTTTATGTTTTTTTAATTTTTTTTTTTTTTTTTATTCTTTTTTGTTACGTTCAGTGTTAGCCACGAATCTTTTAATATTCTATTGTTTTCTGTGCTTTTCTTTATGTGTTTTATTTTTTTCTGTTTTTTGTGCTTTTGTTTTTTTATTCTTTTTTGTTCAGTATTAGCTACGAATCTTTTAATATTCTATCGTTTTTGTGCTTTTCTTTATGTTTCTTATTTTTTTATTTTTCTTGTGCTTTTGATTTTATTCTTTTTTGTTAAGTTCAGTGTTACGAATCTCTTAATATTCCATTGTTTTTTTGTGCTTTTCTTTATGTTTTTTTAATTTTTTTCTTTTCTTTGTGCTTTTGTTTTTTTATTCTTTTTTGTTAAGTTCAATGTTAGCCACGAATCTTTTAATATTCTATTGTTTTCTGTGCTTTTCTTTACGTTTTTTATCTTTTTCTTTTTCTTGTGCTTTTGTTGTTTTATTCTTTTTTGTTAAGTTCAGTGTTAGCCACGAATCTTTTAATATTCTATCGTTTTTTGCGCTTTTTTTTAAGTTTTTTATTTTTTTCTTTTTCTTGTGCTTTTGTTTTTTTATTCTTTTTTGTTAAATTCAGTGTTAGTCACGAATCTTTTAATATTCTATTGTTTTCGTACTTTTTTAAATGTTTTTTTATTCTTTTTTTTGTGCTTTTGTTTTTTATTTCTTTTGTTAAGTTCATGTGCTTTTGCTAAGTTCAGTGTTAGCTTGTCAAATTAGAAGTTTTGCACATTTTTGTGCAAACTAGAAAACTTTCAATGAAACACTTATATTCCACAATGATTTTTTTTTCAATATATCACAAATAACTATTACAATATTATGTATTTTTGCGTAAGTAATGTAATCATGACTATTTCAAAATAATTCAAAAATTCACTGTGTTATTTTGAGTTTAAGTTTCTTAATTTAAAAACGACTTAACATTTAAAAAACTTTCTACTAAAAACTATCCACCAAATATTTCTTGCTTCAGAACTTAAAAATAGGTCATCACCCATTGGAAACATGACTATTGAACGAGAAAAATCGATCGATCATCCTACCATACAGCTTGGAAAACAGAAATTTCTTAAATTTTCGTTACTGACAGTTGATTATTTCGTTAGTTGTTATAATACCAGCTTAATTCTTTTTGTCAGTATCTGTAAAACTGTTAAGATTAATTCGAATTAACATTTTTAACTGCAGCGATTTTTAATCGTACAAGTACTCTTCTGCACGCTGGTATGTACATATCAAATCAAACTTCATCTCGTCCCTAATCACAACCAACGATGGCAGATCGATATTAACCGACTTATTGCTTTGTTATCGGTTATCGAGTCCGATTACCTAGTTCCGCTGTCGACACAACGATACTACTCCGCCATCCACTCATCGGGGCTCGATCGACGATTGGGCAAATACAATTTTTTTCTTTTTTCTTTTTTTGGCCCGAGTATAAGCCAGCTGCAACGAGCCAGTATGCTAATATCCTTCGGAATTGATCCGCTCTGACGCATGTATCGCGTTTTTCTCCGCATGCAAATCTCGATTACGCAAACTAGGAATGATGTACTATAGATGTACTAGACGTGTTTGGATTTAAAGCTTTCGATGCTTCGCAGTAGTTTGTTATTATCGAGTGCTGCTGTTCTCGCAGATTCATTCGCTACGAGTATAAATGTCCAAAAAAAAAAAAAAAAGGATGCTAGACGCGCTAAACGTCATCAAATTGTTGTGCACTCGACTGATGGCGATACTATTTCTACGGATTTATTTCTTGAGAGTGTAAATGAATCTGTGAAAGGATATACACGGTTGAATGTTTTTTAATGTTGAACGTTAAATTAATAAAATTAATACAATAATGAATTTCGTACGTTAAATTAAAAGTAGTGGTACAATGAAACTCTTGAAACTCTTCGTTATTACTAACCGTGTATTATTAAAATACACAGTATTGATGTCAAAAATATAGTAAAATACGTTTTGGATATTAAAAAGAAGAAGGAAAAGAATTCAATTCTCCAAGCTTTGCGAGATTAAAGCCTCGAATGTGTTAAAAAATGAATAAAATAATGAAAACAATTTGAACACATCATGTATCTTACTTTGGAAAAATTTATATTAAAGACTGATTTATTGTCGACAATAGCTTTCACTAATTTGATCGAAATTATCTTTTATAATTTCTCAAAAGTATATAATTTATGTTTCCTTTGTTTTTAATTATTTCTAATCGAAATTATCTTTTACAATTTCTTAAAAGTATATAATTTAAATTTCTTTTACAATTTCTCAAAAGTATATAATTTAAATTTTATTAAAATAATGAAAACACAGCATATATATAACTTAAGGAAAAATTTATATTAATGACTGACTTATTGTCGACAATAGCTTTCACTAATTTGATCGAAATTATCTTTTACAATTTCTCAAAAGTATATAATTTAAGTTTCCTTTATTTTTAATTATTTTTAATTGAAATTATCTTTTACAATTTCTCAAAAGTAAATAATTTAAATTTCTTTTATTTTTAATTATTTTTAATCGAAATTATCTTTTACAATTTCTCAAAAATATATAATTTAAATTTTTATTTTTAATATCTTTGTATAAAGAATATCTTTGCAATATCTTTACACAAAATAGCATGTCTGAAATAAGTGTCTTCGCAAATCTCATTTTTCGGTGTTTTCATGTTTCAAATTCAGTCTTTTTCTTCGAATATTTACAATTTGCAAACGTATGTAGATCACTGCGCAATAAATTAAGAAATTGAAATGGAACAAAATTCAAGATGAGATGTATAAAATGCAGTTCGCGATATAAAAATAGGATTGACCCTATTATCAAAATCTGCTGGTAGAACATCGAGCAGAATGTAAAATGAAATATTCTGATTGGCATTCTCAAATAAATTCTCATTTGTCGAATTCGAATATCAGACAGACTATTTTAAAACAGACACATCAGGGTATCAGATTTCGACACGAGCTCATAATACATAAATGTTACGAATTGATCTGATCGTCTGGTGCCGTCAACCATTACACCAACCTTGATCGCTGTATTTTCGTATTTGCTGCGTTAAATATTTAATTACTTTTTTTTTCCAGTCAACCGTTCATATCAAAATTTTAGAATATTAAAGATTGAACCAGTTTGAGACAGTCGAAACGACAGTACATTTTTGATATTGAGTGAAAAGGAAGAACTTTGAAGGAGCGTCGTATTCTTTCAACACAGCGACGATCATGACTGTTGAAACATTTCTTTTTTTTTTTCTCTGAAACCTAACATTTTTTTCTGAAACCAAACCTAATCTAAACTAGAAAGAAAAAGAGCAAAAGAGAAGAGTCTACTTTGAACATAAGTAGTTTATCGTCGATTGAAAATTAATAGTATATTAGTTTGTCATGCTATAGTAACACAAGTCTGCATACTTGAAATTGAAACGATTGATTAATTTTCGGAATAATTTAGAGGTATATCAGGAACTAGTAAAACATGATTTTTACTGTATTTAGAGAAATGATCAATAATTATGAATCTGCTTAAAAAAAGATAGATATAATAATGTAAAAAATAATATACAAATACATAAATATTTGTAGAAAAGGAAGTAGAAGTTAATTAAATAAACGCGTGTATTTAATATTTACATATTAACTAATTACTGACAATTACAACTAATATGATAAATTCGCGACAAAACACGTGAGTAATTTTAGATTTAATCTTTTCACTGCCATTATAGTTACGTATAATATAATCTGTTAAGTATCCAGTTATCTGTCAATAAAGATATAGTTCATTGGAAATTAGTAAAATCAGAAACATTGATATACTCGTCATGTACATTACGCGACAGCACACGTGCACAATAAAGAGAGAGTCACAAAATAAATATTAACCCTCAAATAATATTATTGGATTATACATACGAATTTATTTTAGATTACTAAAGTTCCGAGTATTTAACTTTAATTTGTATTTTGCATTCTCCGTGACGAAATTGAATTAAAAGTTTCAGAACTCTAGGTGTAATTTAAAACTCTAAATTGTTACAGTTCTCAGTGAAAAGTTAAAATTGTATTTTTGTAAAATTACATTTGTACAATTTATAGTGCTTGAAAGTACTACCTTTGCGATTTTCAATTATTCTGTGACGTTTATTGAATGAAATATAATAATGTTCAAAATGTATATTTGAACGTATTACTATAGCCATTAATTTTGAACATTATTTCGATTATTTCTTGCCGTTATTGAAATTTTCTACGTTGTCGACAGATATGTTAGAATGATTTATTAAACACGTCACATGCTATCGCTTTCGAGATATTATTATTTCCTTGTTTTCTTTTAACTAGATTTACAAATCTACATTCGTTTTCGTGAATTTTTCCACCATGAATGCGTAAATTCTTTATAATTAACAACTAATGCATAAACCTAAATTTTTTGGAATTGTCACATGCGACGTTTTTCCTTAGAGAAAGAAAGAAATATCGCAGATATAATAAAAGGTAATATAATAAAATAAAATATAATATAATATGATATGATGTAATGTAATATAATAAAATATAATATAATAAAAATTTAAAAAATCACATTTATGTGATGTGTACCTATTATTTTTTTTTCTTTTTGGTCGAAACTTGCATTTTGGGATTTCATATAGATGGATACAGGCTGCAGTTTCAAAGGATTCATAATAACTATAATAAAACATATATTATATTTATATAATATATTAATATAATATTATATATTATATTAATATAATATAATATGATATAATAAAAGTTTAAAAAAAATCACATTTATGTAATGCGTACCTATTATTATTATTTTTTTTTTTTTGTCGAATCTTGCATTTACGGATTTCATATAAATGGATACAGGCAACAATTTTAAAGGATTTATAATAAATACAATAAAATATCACATATTATATTTATATAATATTAGATATTATATTAATATAATATAATATGATATAATAAAAGTTTAAAAAAAATCACATTTATGTAATGTGTACCTATTATTATTATTATTTTATTTATCGAAACTTGCATTTTGGGATTTCATATAAATGGACACAAGCTGCAATTTCAAAGGGTTTATAATAAATATAATAAAATATCACATATTATATTTATATTATATTTATGTTGTATTATATTTATATATTTATATTTCTTTTAACGTTTGTTATATCATATTATATAATAATATTATATATTATATATTATATAATATATATGATATAAAAATATTATATATTATACAATATAATATGATATAATAAAAGTTTTAAAAAAAATCACATTTATGTGATTTATACCTATTATTATTGTTATTTTTTTCGAAATTTGCATTTTGGGATTTCATATAAATGGATACAGGCTACAATTTCAAAGGATTTATGATAAGTATAATAAAATATCACATATTATATTGATATAATATTATATATTATATCAATATAATATAATATGATATAATAAAAGTTTTATATAATAAAAATCACATTTATGTGATGTGTATCTATTATTATTGTTATTTCTTTTTGTTGAAACTTGCATTTTGGCATTTCATATAAATGGTTTCAGAGGATTTCCTCTCGACGAAATTCCACGATTTCTCGCGCAACGTTTTAAGAGATCTTGCCGACGCAACGCAAACTCTCCGAGTACGTTTGTTGCGTTAAGTTTGAATGAAAACACGCCTTTATGTTGTGCAACAATCGTTGGTATCAGTGTGTTTCGAAGTATCGTGCTCGTAACTAGCTGCTATTTAAGATCGGCGCGAGTATCTGAAAATACGTCTGATTTCTGAAAACTGAAATGCCAATAGTACCAGACGAATCGTTTGGATCGACGGTGTTTCAGAAGTTTGCTGCATTACACTCGAACGTAACGAAGCCGCCGTTGAAATTCATCGATACGTTGTGTACAACGCCAGGACGAAAGGAAATTTTGCCCGGTAATTCGAAATTAATTCGCGGCATAGAACGACGGTTTAATCAATATAAATTCCGGGTTTAATTCGTTGGGAAATTTGGAATTCATTCATTGGGGCTAGTTGCAAAACGGGGTAAACAGCGACGAGATAAACAAATGGACACAGGCGACACAATGGTTTCTAAAGAGCATGAGCTCTCTGCCGCAGAGGGATTGATTTACAGCTTGACAGACACCATTGGTGAATTTCAAATATTCGTTGGTAAACAAGTGTTCGTAAATATTTCATAAGCACTAATTCCTATTGTTTGAAAATTACATAGATTTTGAAAGAATGACGATATTTCTTATATTTGTTTGTAAGTAGATCAGAATAATAATGATAAATACACAATAATAATAAAATATAATACACGATAATAATAATAAAATGCAAAACACAATAATTATAATAATAAAACAGAATCATAATGTAATAATAAATACACAATAATAATAAAATACAAAACACAATAATTATAATAATAAAACAGAAGAATAACGTAACAATAAATACACAATAATAATAAAATACAATAATTATAATAATAAAACGGAATAATAATGTAATAATAAATACATAACAATAATAAAATACAAAACACAATAATTATAATAATAAAACAGAAGAATAATGTAACAATAAATACACAATAATAATAAAATACAATAATTATAATAATAAAATAGAATAATAATGTAATAATAAATACACAATAATAATAAAATACAAAATACAATAAGTATGATAATAAAACAGAATAATAATAAATACACAATAATTATAATAATAAAACAGAAGAATAATGTAATAATAAATACACAATAATAATAAAATATAATTTACGATAATAATAATAAAATACAAAACACAGTAATTATAATAATAAAGCAGTAATATAGTAATAAATTAATAAGTATTATTTTACATACAATTAATATATTAATAAATTAATTATTGATCAATGTAATTATAATCAGAATAACAAATGTAAGGAACATTATCAATATTTCAGAAATGGTTTGTTTTTAATTTAGAAAATTAATTAAAATCCATAAAGTGATAAAAATTCTTTTTCAAAGAACTTCGAAATCTGTTACGTTTACGAATTATTTCAAACAAATTTTGTCAATGTTTTTGAATATTCGTCCTTGATTGATAATCTTTTGCCAAAGATAGCAAACAAAAGGTTTTCTTTTGGCTAAAATAAATTACTTGGCTAAATAAATTAATTAAATTTATATTCTCAATAGTTTTCTCCTATTTACATCTTCAATGTATTTCTTGGTTTCCTTATGGGGATAGTGGAAGTTTCCCATATTTTTCCTGTCGTATTTCACTACTTTCGACAGTTGTGTCTTCAATATTTTGATTTTACTTTTTCAAAAGCGAACCTTGCTTTGAAACACGCCCGATACTTCGAGCTAAAGATATTTGTATATCGTAACACCGAAGACACGCGTCTGGTTTCATTTATACGACGACGACGATCAATTTCTAAGAGCTAAAAGAAACAATCACGAGCAAAATATTATACATTCCTCGGAGTAAAAGAGTTGCGGCGTACGACACTTTCATTAACGTCGCTCCAACAGCAATGCATCAACAAAGGAGAAACGAAAGAAAGAAAGAAAAAGAGAGAGAGAGAGAGAGAGAGAAAAGAACGAAACGATTATTTTTAATACAGGTAAAAAGCATCGATCTAGAAAATTACCTCCCCCGCCCAGTTACTCTGAACTCGCTTTCAGCCACGTCTCGCGCCGGCACAAAGTGGCGTTAATCAAAAAAAAA
>NW_025110722.1:0-44528 GCF_011392965.1 Frieseomelitta varia
AAAAAAAAAAAAAAAAAACAAAACCGCATACTTGTCCACTGTCTTGCAGGTAGACTGCGGATATTTGTGCAAATTCATATTTTCATGAATACAATTGAGAAGAATGGAGCCAACGCAACAATTTGTTTCATTCGTTAAATGTTGCTTTAGATATTTTGTATTTTTACATGTACCAGGTATTTTTTGCAAGATCAAAGTTATAATTATAATATTCCTTCTCAGAAAATTCAGAATACAAATCTATCGAATTTCTGAAAGGGAGTTTGGACAGTTAATAAAATTAAGCCTACTTGCAATTACGTAGATCGTGTTATATATTATATTGTTCTTTAAATAATTTATGTGCAAATTTTCAAAGTATGTCGCAAAATAGAAAATTTGTGTTATTAATCTTTTGCCATAAGACACTCCGTGATTTCGTGATGTTGATTTTTTTCAATTTTCAATTTTTAATTTGTCTTTTCAATTTAATTTAGTTTTTCATTTGTTCTTCTCCACACATAAATCCGTCGTTTCGTGCCATAAACTTCAACCAACCCATAACATTTATTTAAATTACACACACATATAAAACTTAGCCAAGTATTCGTATAACAAAATTGGACAGTAAAATCAAACACTAATGAATCGTATTAATGTAATAATCGTTTTGTTAAAAAATTCGATGACGCATGAACAATTTCCAAATTATTCTGCTTTCGAATCTCTCAGAAATGCACAAATAATCCGCGATCTACGTACGAGCTGTGAAAATTTCTAATCCACAAAAGTGAATCTCGCGCGTTCGAAGCGCGTTTCGTAAACACAAATCGCGGGAACGGAAATGTACAAGAGGCTCGTTCGCTGGTTACGTCGATTCGTCGAGCAAAGCGCCACGAATCGCAAAAAGGAGACCCCATGTCGGACCCCGTATCCGCGTATTTGCACGCGGCGCGATACGAGCGTGGTGGAAACGAGGCTATCGGAGCGTGGCGATTGGCTTTAATTCGAGGCGGGCGTCAAAAGCAGCGAGAGGCCCCCGATGATAGTGGCGCGGGGATCTCGAAATGGATGGTTTTCAGACGATCGGCCCGGCAGACCCCGGTGAGTCGATGTTATCTGCTACGGTGGGAGGCATCCGCCGATATGTATACAATGCCATAGGTCCGCCGGGATTATTACAGCCTTGACAAATTGCCGCGGTGAAGGCCGATCCCGGTAATTACGGGTCCAGGGGAGACGCAGATATAAGGACCGGTCTCGCGCGCAGCCGCTCGCTACGTTCATCTTGCCCCGCGATCGGTTACCTCATCCAACTTCGTTCTGATTGAACGAAAGAGTATCGATGGTGTTTCGCGATTGGGAAAGCTGCCCAACCTTCTCGTTCGTGCCGTGTTCACGACATTGGGACGTGACGACTGGCGGATACGCTATTATCTGGTTGATTCTAGGAGGAGAGATCGTGAGGGATTCGAGGCCGATCGAGGACTTGCTACCATGCGTGGTTTGTCGGGTTTCGATTAGGTCGAATTGCTCGGTGCTTGTTGCGGCACGACGATGTCTGTTTGGAAGCAGTTTCACGAGGATGCGGTAGTTTCTTGTAGTTTCTTGTATGTATAACGCGAGTATAACCGGAAACGTTGCTTACTTGTTTCTGCGCGGTGTTATCTTGCCCGGGAGTAGCATGAAACGACGCTATTGTAACTGTAGTGACGTTTAAAACGACCTCGATGACTTGTCGTCGCTTTCAAGAAACTCTTGAACGTCCCAATGAATAAATGTACGTGAGTTTCTGATGAAGTTTCGTTGATCTCGGAGTATCGATAATGTGAGTTCAACAATGTATATTTATTTGACGCGACAACTATTGAAGTAAAAAAAAAAAAGAAGCAAAATTAAAGTAAAGTAGAGATGATTAAAATAAAAAACAAATGGATAAACTTTACAATATAGAGTAGAGTAGAAAAGAAATGGATAAATTTTATAATATAGAGCAGAGTAGCTTATAGAGTATAGTAAAGTATAGTATAGAGTATAGTAGACTATAGTATAATATAGAGATATAGTGTATAACATATAGTATATAGTATATATAGTAAGTAATAGAGTAGACTATAGTAGAGTATAGTACTATAATATACTATAGAATACTACTAGAGTAGAATACAACTTTGTACTATACTATAGAGTAGACTAGAGTAGAGTATAGTACTATACTATATCTATACTGTACTATATAATGCTACTAGAGTAGAATATAACTTTGTACTATACTATAGAGTAGACTGGAGTAGAGAATAGTATATCTATACTATACTATAGAATACTACTAGAGTAGAATACAACTTTGTACTATACTATAGAATAGATTAGAGTAGAGAATAGTACTATGCTATATCTATACTATACTATAGAATACTACTAGAGTAAAATACAACTTTGTACTATACTATAGAGTAGAGAATAATACTATACTATATCTATACTATACTCTATAATACTACTAGAGTAGACTAAAGTATAGTACTATAGAGTAGCCTAGAGTAGACTAGAGTATAGTACTATACTATAGTCTACTTTATACTCTCTATACTTATATACTATATAGTATATAGTATATAATATATATATATGTATTATATTAAATATTATATAGTATATAATAGAATATATAGTATTCTATAGTATAGTTATAGAATACAGTAGAGTATAATATAGAGCTTTCATCGAAGAATGATTTTAATTGCCAAGAATACATTGTCTTGCCTCTATAAAATTTTCCACAAAATTCGCTGCTTTTTGACTATCTAAGCGATTCTAATGTTAAATCTAAAATTCTCACGCAATGAAAATGACAATTGACTTGCCAACCATCCATACTAAATACTTCGTTGTAGACATCTGCTATAGTTATATATAAATTGACTTCGACCCTCGCACGATTTTCTATTCTTTTCGTATCCATGCATTCCCGTATTCCCTTGAAACAGGAACAGTTTCCCACCTCGGGCGTTAAACGACTTCCCAGGGATCTCTCGAAGCAACAAATTCGTCGAAAGGGAAGGAACGTGACTGGCCATGTCTTCTATCCGTTTTCTAACCGTGTATTCTTTTTTTTTTCTTTCTTTCTTTCTTTCTTTCTTTCTTTCATCTAAAGACCCCGGATCATCCTGGTTAATGGTGGATGGCAGTTGCAGGGGCTAGGATGTCAGAACGGTGCAACGTAGTACGAACATCCGGCTATCTTGATGAGATCTTGTTTTCCGTAGGATCCCCCGCGGAGCGCTGCGATTCGTTCCCCGCGTTACCGTTCTTGTTCCCGTTCCACTGTCGGAAAATCAACGTACATACATATATACGTCGAACGCGATCAACATTGTTTTCATTTAGAGCCGAGTGGTGCGGTGTAAGCATAGGTGAGGGTGTTTGAGATACAAGAGAGATGATTTGTTAGGGTAAAGGGTAATAGTCGGATAAAGTAGATGGGGATTAATTCTGACGAGGTCAAAATATGTTGGTTTAATATCAGTATTTTAATAGACTATTATAGATTATGTACGTACGTACGGCTGTGAATCATTGTGATGCAAGTACAAATTTTTTATAATTCGAATTAATTTCATGGCCAATTGTTGTTACGCAACCTCGTTTGTTGACTGAAAAATGGCAGTGCTTCGCTTTGGCACATAATTAAGAGAACAATAATAATAAAAAGAGATAATTTTACGAGGAACGTAAGAATGATTCATACCGCTATGATGATTCTCAATCCTTTGTATGTAGCTATCTGTATACTGTGGAATTTATGGCCTGTGTAATTATACGAAATGTCCCTAAAATCTTGCTCCCATCGGCGATTCTGCACGGAAATATAAAAGGAAAAAGGGAATAACATTTTTTTAAATTTTTAATACCAAGATGTAAATTTGTTCAATCTCTACTTTTTTTTTTTTTTTTTTTTATTGAGGCTTTGTTTAAACTGCATTTTACATTTTTCATGTATCCAGATTCGAGTATACTTGACAAATTTTTAAAATATTTGTATGGAAAACTTCGAAATTGGACAAAATGCACAAACTATAAAAAAAGACACAACGACGAACGGAGGAAAATTCGAAAGAAAGACAGCTCAAGTGGTACAATTTTTAGAAAACAGAATTGAAATGTACCTACTTCAAAATATCTTTCCTATATCGAAAAGTAAACATCATCGACACTCGCAATATATTTCTAATGATAACTGAATTTCCTCGAGGAAACGAATTTATTATTTAACATTTAACTTTTCAACTCTAAATTATTTCCAAACAGTGAACATTAAATATTATTTTTTTTCTTTTCGACTTATTCTTCCACGTAGAGTCACTATGTGGTTTAACTATTATTTCACAGTTTCACAGAGTTGTATACCAAGGAAGATGTAGGTCTATAAATTTTTCTCTTTCTTTCAAAGCGGCAAAGTTTCCAACAAATGCCGTCAACTCGAGGGAAAAGAGAAAAGAAAAAGGAGAAACCAACCAGAGTCTATAAAAATATCAACGATCAGACGCAAACAATTATCCGCCTTCTTCGATTCACCAGAACGTTGCAGAAGTTTTTCCCTTTCGAAGGGAACGGTCGTTTTTTTCCCCTCGAACAGAGGTTCCCTGGCTCCCCTTCCGGAGGATGTTTGCAGGAAGCCTCCGAGATTCAACCCTAAAACGGCGTTCGACAAAAAATGGGGAAGACTTTACTGCGTCCTAATTGGAATGACAGAGACGTCAATGGCGGCGATGGTCAAAGAAGCCGTAAACGTTGGTTACGGGTGTAAACTACGGATTTTAGTGTCACCGGGGCTTTCTCGGACCCCATACAACCGCGTGTTTATGGGGTTGCGTAACCGCCCTCGTAAACTAAGCACGAATATTAAGGAATGAAACGATTACACGGTGGACGGTGTTCTTATTCGTGCAATGTCACATTAGTCACATTTACTTTTCACGTTTCACTGCAATCTATGGTGATATAAAGGGAAATGTATAACTGTTGATCGCGATTGCTGATTGGAAACTCGTTCCGCATGAAAAACACAGAAGATTATGTTAGATTAAATTTAGATACATGAGGGAGAAAATTGTCTAATTTGGACTATCTTTTTTATTATATAATTATGTTATATAAATTATAATAGCTTTATTATATATATAATAATATTGGCTTCTAGATTTGATTGGCTAATAGCTTTATTATATATGATAATATTGGCTTCATATTTAAATGCCTGGGTTAAATTTAAATGTACTTAAATATCTAAGTATATTTTTATATTAACTTAAATTAACTTTCATATTTAAATATATTATTTATTATAATATATACTTTAACTTTTATGTTTAAATATATTATTTATAATATATACTTCAATTTTTATATTTAAATATATTATTTATGATGTATACTTCAATTTTTATATTTAAATATATTATTTATAGTATATACTTCAACTTTTATATTTAAATATATTACTTATAATATGTACTTCAACTTTTATATTTAAATATATTACTTATAATATATACTTCAACTTTTATATTTAAATATATTATTTATGATATATACTTCAATTTTTATATTTAAATATATTATTTATAATATATACTTCAACTTTTATATTTAAATATATTACTTATAATATGTACTTCAACTTTTATATTTAAATATATTACTTATAATATATACTTCAACTTTTATATTTAAATATATTATTTATGATATATACTTCAATTTTTATATTTAAATATATTATTTATAATATATACTTCAACTTTTATATTTAAATATATTACTTATAATATGTACTTCAACTTTTATATTTAAATATATTACTTATAATATATACTTCAACTTTTATATTTAAATATATTATTTATGATATATACTTCAATTTTTATATTTAAATATATTATTTATAATATATACTTCAACTTTTATATTTAAATATATTATTTATAATATATACTTCAACTTTTATATTTAAATATATTATTTATAATATATATTTCAAATATTTTAATTTTAATTTAAATAGACTTAAAACTGAAAGAGAAAATGTTGCAATTCGAGACAAAAAATTCTCGACTGAAAGCCAGAACCGCGGCTCGAGTTTTCCAAACACCAAATATCCGCCATTCTTTTGTTTCCCTCTTTGTCTCGCCTGTCGCATTTACACGACGCATTTATTCTTAAATTTTATACCCTCTCGTATAACGCGCGTACCGGCTTATTTGCAGACGATTAGCTTTGCTGGTTCTCTTGCACACTGTTGAGGCAACCTCTCGATCAAGAATCCCCTATGCATATAAACACTGATTGTTCTTCACTCTGATTCGCAGTCAATTATGTAGTGGTAGTGCGCAATATATTAATAAGTGGAATATAAATATTCGGTTGTCGGTGTGTGTACACGCGTATAAATAGTTCATGCAACGGCGGTGTACACGGAATACTAATCAGCCTCTGGTTTACATCACAGCACGGTGGCCGTAACGTTGCATACAATGTGTGATTTCACGAGATCCCGTGGCCGATAATTAAGTTCATTAGAATGGCTCGCAAAGTGATTATTATGGCCGTAGCTCGGTTTTAATTAATCCGCTAATAAACGTCGTTATTGTTAGCATTGTCGGCGATTATCACTGTGGAAAATGCAAGTCTCGCTCGGTTTTCCCTGCACAACTTGCGAGAATCACTCGCTCGGCGCACCTGTTCGAACGAGATCGACGGAAGGAACAAGATTTGTCTTTCGTTGATCGGGGAAAGACGTATAGTCGATAGATACGACGATGTTACGTTTCGTGCGTCTGAATCGGTGATGTGTTGTTTCGTAAGAGTGATTACAATGTCAATTTTAAATGATCGTCAAGCTTGAATACCTTGGTACGTACATCATCGCGCATAAGTATTTGGACAAAGTTCGTTTTAATTTAATTCTAACGCACGCAGCTAATAGAACAGCTGATGTCAATTAAGAGAAATAAAAATAATTGAAGATGATCGAGGATTAATTTTGCAGGGAAATCTTGAGTGATTTTAAATATTTCTGTTCAATGTTGAGATATTAGAAGACGGCTAAATAATGTATTCGACAAGTTTATATAAATTTTATAAAGCATTAGAAATGAATATGGCCAATACCTACAAGTCTTAAATTTAAGAAAATATTTATGAAATATTCATAATGAGATGTAGAGAATTAAGAGTGGAGAAATATTCACCGATCGTAATTGTGGAAAAGAAACCGAAAACTATTAATCTTTTGATGGATCTAATTATTTATAACGATAAACGTATATATAGGGTGTTAAAGAAAAGGATACTTGAAGCATTGAGAGATGTAAAAAAATGTCCAACACAGCGATTGTTTCGATAAAAAAGATAAAATTTTATTCAGTGTGACGCTATCATTCATATACATACATTTCATAAAAGCAAACGTAGCTCACAGCTAGATTACCTTACATTTTCAAATATTCCTTCCACGTCTCGTGGAGTATGACACGTATTTTCTATTTTCTGCTGCAAGTCCAAAACTAATTAAATTCTTTAAATGTCCCGATAGAAGCGAGTTCAATTCATTTATGAAACAATCTTCGTTGATATTAGTAACGATCTCACATTTAAAACCTTGAACTTTGAATCGAATTTTCTGTGTCCTTCATTCGATTAAACATTTTCTGTATTTATATTAACCCTTCAAAAAGTTTACATTGATCAGCCGTAAACCAATATATTTTTGAGATTGTTCGTTATCAACCGTAGAACCACGATCCAGGACATAACTTCATCTCGCTGAACTACATCGACTAGACACAGAATCCTGTAACGCTTTAACCAGCAGTTCTCCCGATAATTTATCCCGAAACCCTAGCACCAACAAAACGCAACACCGTACTAAATTCCATTCGGAAAACAAGCGTGTCTCTCGTGAATATTAAAGAATAGAAAATTTAAGAGTGGCCTGTCCAGCTTCGGCTCCACGCATAAAGAACGGTAATCGTGGGGGCCGACGCCGATTAATTAAGGGACGGATACGACGCGCAACGAAATCGGCGTCGATTTCGGTCCCAATCCTCCCGCGTATGATAATCGCGCGTTTGCTTTCTTGTAATTAGAAATTTATGCACTAGTTCGCGGCCGTGTTATTCAAATGTGACAACACGCCGCGCTGTGTATCGCGGCATAATAACGCGCGATATTTACGACCGTGTCCGCGGCCGTCATTAATTATCGCCCTAATGGGACGCGTAGGACAACGAGCGCGCGTTACACATCGAAAAATCTCTCGGCTCTCTTTCCCGCTCCTCCGCACGAGGGTTAACCCGTCTTCTTGGCGAATTTAACTAGGTAGGTTCAGTAACTATTGTAACTATACTGAAAGGCTGAGTGACATAAAACAGAAATAACGTTTACCGACACGTGTTTCTTAAATTTTTTCATTATTTTATTTTGGAAATATAATTAATGGGTATTTTTCAGTATTTTTTTTTCCTATAACCTACGAAAAAAAAAAAATGAAAAATGATTCAAAATGAACGTTACGACTTTACGACTTTTTCAAACCCCTCAGTTTTTTTGAGTAAAACGTTTCTGACTGCAAGTAACAATTAATGTGACTTCTGCAAAGTGATGTAATGTAATCTCTGTATAATATAACATCTCCCACGCCTATTTTATACAAGTTGGCCAGCGAGTTCTAAGCAATCACTTTAATTAATTTTGTTGTAGAATTTTAATATTAATGAAACAAAATTAATAAAACGCCTTTATAGGTAATTGTACTTGTAATTGACAATGTTCAAGGCTTGCTATAAACATCCATGTAAGAACAATAATAAAGCAAAAGCTGTGAAGCTATAGAAATGAGAAACACCATGAAACTGAACATCTGAATATGTAATTTCAATAGAATTGACATTAATAATCTATTCTACCGGAGTAAATTCCTATCGCGAATGCTAAGTGCAACAGTGATTACAACTGATGAATCAACTTACGACTTTCTCCGATTTATTATTCAGATTCATCTGTATGAACTAAAGACTACACTGTCGCTGCAATGACATCTGTATAAAGTAAGGGAAGAGAGACAGAGAGATTAATCAACAAATTATCCACATTTCTCACCGTATTTCGGAAAATTCGCTCCGAATTCACTTTTTTTTTTTTTTCGTAACACTATCAATCATCGAGGAAATTGGATAGATTAGAGCACAGCTGCCCTCCGAGAGCCAATCAAATGGTTTCTCGCGAGCATTCGCTTTCCTTTAATAAAGCTCGATTCGAGATAACGTTTTTCGTTGGGGGCTGGTTGGTGTTAATGACGCGGCGAAAGACAGGAGGGAGTATGCGCGGGCGGCAAAAAAAAGAAGAAAAAGAAAAGGACGAAAGGGAACGCGGATATAGTAATTGAAATATATTTAAAAAAAAAATAAATAAAAATTTTTTGTTTAATTATATTATTATTTAGAACATTATTAACTATTTCTCATTCAGTTCGTATTGTAATAAATTTATTAAACATAATTTATTTTGTATGAAGATAAGAAAACTTTCTCAGTTTTGCTAATTATCAACGCCTATTGTTCAATTTCACAAAAATCATTTACCTCTCTACGTAAATGACAAACTCGTTTTAGAAGTTCCGATTTTTACCGATTTCTAACTTTAGATATAACGAAAAGGCTTGAAAATGTGTACTCTCTTCTAAATTGTGATTTGAACCTTATATCATAGTTACGTGATTATGTGTTAATTTCTTTGTGCAATAAATTACGTAAGAAATAATACCAAGTATTAAAGTGAAATAAAACGAAACGATTGAGCAATCTAGTGATACGTTTGATTTTAATATTCTAACCAAATCCTTTAACCATCGAGTATCATGAAACATGTTGATCGTATATCTGCGATCTTATTATGGTTTTCACACGATGGAAAAGGGTACGAGCTATGCCAGCGAAACAAAGTCCTGTTAATGATATTTATCTTCTATTGTAACAACAGCGTTTTCGACGCGTAATATCGAGGAATTTGTAGCTAAGGCTTATCTTCTTGCGGACAATCAGGTTTAAACACAAGTTTAAAAAGTTGGTTTAATAAAGTGCGAGATTTCCATGAGAAATCTGTGAAATTTAACCTTGTGTGTTATATTTTTGTATCGTGGATTGCATCGAACGTTCCAATCTTATTGACTCGTCTTATGATCCATTTATTCTAACTTTTGTAATCGAAGATTTTCCTCAATATGCGCTCAAATTACTTTTTTGCCGAATGATGGATTTCTGAGCATCTTCTTTGTAAATTATTAGTTCCTTTTCGCAAAGATCACTAAGAACGATAATTAATTCTTTTTCCAAAATCGATAAATATTGGTCAACAAGACCAATATTTATAAAATCGAATGCAAAACTTTTCTTTTTTGATACAGTCGTTTTCTCAACATTTGTCATCTTTACACTAACGTTACGTGTTTAATTTACTTATTATTGTAGTACAAGGTTTCAATAGTTTCGCGCGAAATTTGAGAAATTACAGTATGTCTATCGCAAGCACGCGCTCGATGGAACAAATACATAGAATAAATAATAATTTTTAATAATAATTAGAAATCTAGTTTAATGCCAGTATTGTCGACGAAAGTGTAAGGAATAAAAAAAAGCTTATAACAAAATAAAGAACGCAAGCTTTTATTTATGTGTTTTAGGAAAAATCATTCAAATTGCTAAAAATACCACGTCGGGAATTTTTTGTCCCGAAATTGCAATATTTCGAGTATATTTAAGCATAATCCAGGCAAAGCAAATAATAAATTTATTTATTCTCGACGAGTTCGAAAGAGAAAGAAAGCGGCGAACTGTTGTGCACGGTTTCGGTCACTCGTTATGGTCCGCGAGCCAGTTGCCAGCGCAAGAACATCATCGGGAAGGTGCAAAGAGCCGTATAGAGCCCAACGAGCAGTTCGGACGTGCAATGATACGGTCGATCGTTCCTCGAAAGAGGCGAGAGAGGCGAAGGAAAAAGGAAAGACACGTCGGAGAACGGATGAAAAGGAAAAGATCCGTTTCAAGACACACCCGGCCGGGACAATCTGAAACTGGGCGGAGATCTGGACAAGGTGCCTACGGTTTCGCAGTTGAATCAACCTTTCTATCTGGTCGTCGATAATGCTTCACCTGTGTGTATCGATTGTTCTAGCCACGCTCGAAATCTCGATCTCCGGTTTCTTCGTGGGCTTTCTGCGGCTCGTTCTTTTTTTTTTTTTTCTCTCTCTCTCTCTCTCTCGTTGTTCCTTGTTCTTCCGTTATCGATCGGCCAAGAGAGGCAGGGAGGGAAACAGCGTCATCGAGATCCGGTCGACCTTTCTCCCGTTCCCACGCGTGAAATCGGGACGACGAACGAACGATTTCTTCCGAGTACACCGTGTACGCTCGGGATGTATTGTCCGGCGATGGCCGTGGATGGAAAATTACTCGCGGTGACGATGGAGGTTATGTTAGCTGTAGCTTTGGAACTCGATAAAAGTACTCTCTACACCTTTTCAACGTAAGTCTTTTAAACGCTGGCCACAATTCTTTAGATAAAACATTTAACATGTAAGAAGAATGGAGATTGAGAATCACAGAAAGAAGAGACGATATTTTATTGCGGACAGATAAGGAAAGAAGAAAGAAGACACTACTACGAATGAAAGAAGCGTCGTTCAAGAAAAGAAACGATATACAGAGTGTCCGTAAAGTCTCTTTACAATTTCAAAAATTTATTACAAAGGCAAACGAAGAGACAGTCAAGTGGAAATTATTACAAATTGTGACGTGTATATTTAAATTTTTTCTTTGCCTCATTTTATATACCTCTGTGTGGACATTAGAAGCGCATCAAGATACTCTATTTCTTACACGAACGATGTTTCCCTCGGACGTTCTTGGTTGTCCACTTCTTCCTTTATTGGCAGAACAACACAGACATTTAAAAAACGAAGACGCTACGAGTTGAAAGTGTTGAAGTGACGGATTATTGGTCGAAACGTCGCGGGCAATGGACAGGAAATTGATAAGCGTAACGAGGATAATTTTGATTTGCTCAAAGAAATCAAAACGTTGTTGCAGACACGTAAGCAAAAGAGCGGCAAAACGAAGGGGGGGAGGGAAAAAATAGGAGAAAAAACGAGAAACAAGAGTTGGAGGGAAGAGGAAAGAGAGAAAAAAAGGGAAGAAACGATACGTTATTGCAAGTTGGCAGGACAGTGCTGACGAGAAGGAAGGGCTCGCGAAGAGCCAGCCGAAGAAGGAGATCCGTATCTTCACGCTGCGTGGCCAGAGATGGAACGCCGACAGCTTGACAAATTGCTCCCTCCTCCTCCTCCTCCTCCTCCCCCCCCTCCTGTTCGCGTTTTCGCTAAAATCAATCACCCCGCCGTTACCGTGTCACCTTTGCACTCTCGCTGCACCGGTAATTGCCAGATTCTCAGCTAATTACGCTCCATTGCCGCGACGCGCGCAGCCGCGCACAATACAACCCGATTACGTTTCTCTCTCAACGATAACCCCTGTCACGGACGATCACTCTGGGATCAATCGTCGTTGTTCTCCCTGTGTGAACGATGCTTTTTTAAGTGGGCACGTTTAGTCCGTTCGAGAGATATCGGAGTCTGGAGCCTGGTGAATGTTATTTAACCAGCGCTGCGCTGGCAACTGATTGCGGACCGTAACGAGTGACCGAAACCGTATGCAATAACTCGTGTCCTTTTCCCTTGAACTCGTGTCGGTATGATATCGCTGGATGGGAATCATTGAGAAGCAATAAATTTATTATATTTGTTTTGTCTGGGATTATACTTAGATATACTTGAAACTGAGGAAGTATCGCAATTTTGAGATGACAAAATATTCTCGACGTGCGTGGCACAAGAGGTTAAGTTGTGCCTGAGTGTCTTTTCTAGAATGCAACTTCGACCAGAATTGTTAGCTGGAAAATGTACGATAGATTTGTAGATTTTTTGTGCATTTATGGAAAATTCTCGAAAATGTGCATTTGCATAAAAATTAGCGGTCTTGTCGTCGATAATTGTTAATTCTATGTTGTAGAAAAGAATATATCGTAACGGTTTCGAAAAGTTATGTTATGACATATTTCTGGTGAAATTTTGTAGAGGAAAATGGAATAAATAAAGTAAAATGAAGTAAAAGAAAATTGATAAAAAAAAAAAAAAAAAAACGGCAGTCTTTGCCGATATTGCACATCTGTTTATCGTGACTACCAAGCAACAATTTATCATCTGGCGATGCACGTGCATCACTCGTTACAACTGTTTGACTTGAAACGGCTAATCGAGAACTGCCATTGGCAATTAAGGGAAAGACTATAGAATCTATCAAGGTGCACAACTTTCGTGTATTAATACGAATGAAACATATGTATATCGAAACACCTGTCCTTCTCCTACTTATTAGTAACTTTTTCTTTCGACTTTCATTGTGTCCAAATGTTACTGCTTTCAGAGTGTCATTAGATAATCTCTTATTTATTACATTCACCGTCCAACACTGGAACTACCAAAATGATCAAAACGATTTATAATTTATAACTCGATAATAAATTTCTAACTATTTCTTAATTTATAATTTATAATCAAAATTTACATTCAATGATGAAATAAAATATAATTTTTGATAGAAATTTTATAAATAGGTACTTTTTAAGGATTTGAATAAAATAGATCGTTCTCACAAAAGCAGAATAAAGATAAAAGCTCGTGTAATTGATTGTATCGCAATACTTTTCTATTTTTTTTTACTTTAACCCGTTGCGCCGGCAACGCTGGTTCGCGGACCATAACGAGTGACCGAACCTGGGTTACATTCAAATATAACTGAAAGCTGAGAAAATATTGCAATTTGGAATTCTCGACGTGATTCCAACGCAAGAATATCTCAATATCTCTGATCGGTAGTTCCAATGGCTTCGTTGCCATTTATTTAACAAACGTTGCTGATCAATTCTAAGTTAGACACACACACACTCTCTCTCTCTCCTCTTGTTACAAAATTCTCTACAATCGTCGTAAAGACAAAATCGATCGAGGAGAACAACCAGCGTCGGTCATTGTCTTTCTCGAAAGTGGCAACGACAGCGTCGCAAAGCCCGCGTTGAAATTAATTACGAAGCTGCAGCCAGTTTCGAAAGGAATCGTTCTCGCGAGTCGATCGTGCTCGCGGCGAGGATGTTGCTGACGCACGGTGTATCGTCGCAGCGGTCGGAGAGAAATCAGGACCCGGCATTCTAATAAAAAGATATAGGAAGACGATAATGCAGTCCCCAGAAGGTCCACCGGGAGCACAATGGGACGTATCATGACACGGCCGTTTCTGTCAATGGACCGCAATCTCGACGCTCTGCCCTACGATCTTTATATGTCTATATCCGTTTGCGTGTTTCTCTCAGTTTCCCTTTGCACTCCCGTTTTCTTCTTCACTTGATCGGAAGTTTATATCAATAAATTGAATTTATTTAATAATTATTTATAAACATATAATAATTATTAATAATTTTTATTTAACAAATTGAACTTATTCAACGTTCAACAGTGTAATTTACGGTTCCAACGTGTGATATATTTCAGGTAGAGATTATATTTCAGTTTTATTTATGTCGGGTGAGAATTCTTTGATATAAAATGAGAAGCACAATTAAATAATTATAAGAACGAAAATGAAAGTTAATACTTCGCACTCGAGAGACTTTTCTTGTTCTTGTCTCTCCAACAATTTGTTTACGAAATAATGAATAAAATGTCACTTTAAATAAAATTGTAGCGTTAGAAATATTCAATGTATTTAAATGATACTTGGCGTGAAATTTTATTGATGAATCGCTAATGTCCATAGTAGATATATATTTAGTATAGTTTACAATAATTATGATATATGAAATATTAATATTAATAGTATGTAGAATTAATGACACATGTTCAGAAAAATAATTTTATAAACTTTCGTAAACAGCAACAAGAAATTTAGTTTGCGCGAATCATTTAAAATTGTGCGAGTTGTTCAAATGTTTTTTACTTTGATCAGGTGATTTCAGTTATTATAACTTTCATTCTGTTCAAATGTCACAATATTCCGATTGTATCTGGGATCGAGGCAGTGTCAGATGATCAAATCTGGGATCTAGGAAGCGATGAAAATGACATGAAATAAATATATTTGTTTGAATGAAACAAAAACTATGGGCAATAAAATATAAATGTAAAACGTACATATATATATATATGTATATTCATATTTAATTTTCTTTCCTCGAAAACATCCCGAAAAATATCGATTCAAATGTTAATCGATCATATAAAACTCTACTCTATTACACAATGTCAAATATACGCCTTAATGCTAGTAATAATTATCAGCAATTACAAAAGGAAAGAGGCTTGATGCATTTAGGTATGCTCCTTCAGAAAGGATCAAATCACTCTAATTATAAAATATAAAGTAAACAAACTTCAGCAGCCCAAGCACGCTGTTCCTGGAAGATGCAAGAGAAGAAGCCAAAGAGGAGATCCGCAATCTGACAGTTCAGATTGTGTCAAAAAATCTCGAGAAGCTTTCGTGAAAGAGGCGATGTCAGGCGATGCAAAGAGCGCAAACAAGAGCCATGTGTAATGCAGTCTGATCTTGACCGAAAAACGATCCCGCCGCAAGATTCCCCAGAGAGGCCGGTGACAGGGGAACAAAAGGTTGGCTGGCAGGTTTCTGCGGGTAACGGCAGTGTTTTCCGAAATTCGTAGCGGCGCGCGGCAATTGCCCTAAGCGCCTCGGGGGCCCTTTCAGACCCGAGTCACCCGCTGACGATGCCATGTTGCGCGCCCGTGTTTACCATTCTCAGTCCTGGACCCCCGGAGGATCTCGATAATTTCGGTAATTCCATTGTCGTTCCCATTGGTTCGCATCGCGCACGAGGAAGCACGAAAAGGGGGACGAACCAAGCAGAAATTTGACCTATACCTTTTTAACGAAACTGCAATTTCGCTGGTGATGTGGCGCCTGCGAGCTCGAAACCCGTGAAATGAACGGTGGAAGGGGGAATTTTATGGTTCTTCTTCGGCGAATTTCTTAGCGAGCGTAAAGATATGCATAAAAAGGTTGTTTTCAAATGAAACAAACGTTTTTGCGCGATGAAATAAATGTTTTTAAACGTTGAACAAGACGTTCGATAAAACTGTACGTATAACGCAGTATGTGAAATTTAGATCATTCTACAGTGAGATGAAAGGTCGTGGAAAATGAATTTATCTTTCATTAGGAAAAACACGTTGAATTTGATTATCTATGTTTATGTTATATATAACCACTCGCGCTGGCAACTGGATTGCGGACCATAACGAGTGACCGAGCCGTGTAACAGTAATTTGTCGCTTTCTTTTTGAACGCGACGTCGATATGATATCATCACTGAGAAGTAATAAATTTATTATTTGCTCTTCCTGAGTTATGATTGAAAATATACTTAAAACTGAGAAGATATTGCAATCGTAGAACAAGAAATTCTCGACGTGCGTGGCCAGGTCGTTCCAGCGCAAGAGATTAAATGAAACAATAAAGGTTATTTATAAATAAAACAAAGACTGCGAATAATGACACGATTAATTTAATTTAATATAATAATAATTTAATTTAATTTAATTTAATAATTTAATTTAATTTCGTTAATTTGGAATTTAACGCAGTGGTGGTTTTACTTTTCCCAAGTGGTGTTTTTCTTTTTAACTTTTAAATCAGTATTTTCTTATTGTTAAGCTTAAACTATATCGTGAAATATCTACCATTTGTCATTTGTCTAAATTTTCTATTTAATAATCTATCTAATAATAATAATAATTTGTCTTCTCTTGAAAGATTGCTATCTATATTTTAAAATCTATATGATGCTTGCAATTTCACTTTGTGGCACGACACAGATATAAAATCCACTATTATTTTTGGGAGTTTTCAATCTTGTGACGTTTATTATTTGTATAATAAAAATAAAGATGAATTTTTTTTTCCATACGAATACACGGTTGCCTTTGGCTAGCTATTTCGAACTAAATGGTGAACAACGAAGCACTAACCTGCCTGTACAAAATGTTCCCGATCGAACGAGAAACCAGAAAGGGGATAACTTTGTGTGAAAATATTTTTTTTTTTTTTTGCTTAAGACTTTCGAGAGGTTTTCGAGAAAATCGATTTTGAAAATTTATAGTTTATTTTTGGATTAATTCTGATGTAAATAATAGTTGACACGAAGTTATTCTTCACGTTAATCTGCCTGGGAAAATAAATGAAAATTGTACAATAAAATTTTCCCTCATTTTCAAGAAAATAAACTTTGGACATGTTTATTTGAAAATTGAGTTAGCAGACGTGTATCTGCTTGCTAGATTTTTAAATTTAATATTCTCGGAAAACGAAGCGTCTTGTGAAAAAGTCGAGAGTGTCGCTTCACTTTCAGATAATTTTAGTAAATCAACGAAAAAGTAATTATCTGCTTCAAACATATTAAGCACACAATGATATTTATTGCAAGACACCATGTGAAAGGTCACTTTTTTTTTTAATGAAATAAGAGGAAAAATGTGTAAAGACAAAAATTTCCTCCTTTCTTCTTTAAATCTTTTACTTATATTCTTCTCTTTTGATATATTTTCGTAAAAAAACTTATTAATTCCTATTTAATCCGAAATTGTACAGTCGTCAAATTTTTGAACTTGACTTTCTCAGAAACGATGTCTCAAACGAACAAATCTCAAACGTAGAACCGTATCTTGAAATATATCTTGTATTTATTCAATAGAATGATTTTCCTGTAAACAGTCTGTTACTCTTTGTGACTTTTATTCAAATTAAGAAAAAGAAACTGCCCCCCCCCCCCTCGTATCTACGAAACTTTTCTTCAAGAAATTGTTATATGGTAAATACGAGATAGCGTCTATCTGTCATCTGTTACAAAATAACCATACTGCAACGTTCCTCGTTCCAGTAAAACATCCAGCTATTCGCGGAGAACGCATAATAGCGACGAAGCATGCAACAACGCTGTTCATGAACCGCCTGAAAAATACCACATCCATCGTACGAGATAACACGCTGCAAACCTCCTGTGTTGTTCGAGAAGAACGTCTCAATACCTGCACGTCTCGCTGTTCCCAACAAATGTCTCACTACCGAATAATCACGTCGGAACATCCCGCGTCGTTCGGTCGAAATTTATCACGGGGAAAGTGTTTCACGTGTTCCACGCTTTTTCTCCCATGGCAGTCGCGGGAGAATCGAGACGCGCGATAACACGAGATATAGCCGGATGGCACGCGATCGCGGCAAATTGATACCGCCGGAATAATAACTTTATCTGGCCTGGCCACCGATGATGGCCACCTTGAATGGACCGATCAATTCGCCTAACGTCTTTTTAACCCAATTAATTAGCGGCCCGTTGGCAGCTAATGCGAAATACTTGTAGTTGACCGGCAGTGACGTCACCGGCGCGTCATCCGTCCAGCGCATCCCCCGTCCTGGCCACGACGCCCCTCGCTTCCGCCACTCTAATAGAAATTAATCGCGCGCCGTGTCGATACGCGGCGTTCGCCGATCGATTCGACCTTCCGGAAAAATCGCGACGCCCCGACGAGCGATCGGTCTAATCGGCTCGCCGTTCAAGAAGCAACGTAAATCTTTTTAAACGCTGGCCACAATTCTCTCGATAAAAAAAATTTAACATGTAAGAAGAATGGAGATCGAAGGTCACGGAAAGAAGAGACGACACTTTATTGCGGACAGATAAGAAAAGGAGAAAGAAGCGTCGTTCAAAAAAAAAAAGAAACGACATACAGAGTGTGTCCGTAAAGTCTCTTTACGATTTCGAAAATTTGTTACGAGGGCAAACGAAAAGACAGATGAGTGGAAATTGTTACAGAATGAGTATATGTTTAAGTTTTCTCTTTATCTCATTTAATACACCTCTGTATTAAATGCACCATTAGTTGCACTCGATTTCTTACCACTGTTCGCTGTGGCAATGGCATCAGATCCTCTGCTTTAGATTAGTAATGTCCCGTACCTATGTTCGATACCACGATATTTCTTTAACTATAACTCCATGTGGGTGTTCATAAAGTCTCTTTACAATTTCAAAAATTTATTACAAAGGCAGTTGATGAGACATCTTCGTCAGATTTGGTTGATCAAGGTTTTTATCACATTGCATTTCAGGTACCTTGTTGATGAACAAGATACTGTTAAATGAACCCTTTACAAAATGGCTACTCCTCAAGAAAAGGCACAGTGTGTATCGTGGTTTATTGAAACCAAATCGGGTCTGCAGACTCGGCGAAACTTCAGAACTATGTATGGGAAGAGATCCACCGTTACGTCCATCAATTCGTGCATGGCACAACAAGAAATTTATGGAGACAGAGACAGTGTTCGATAAAGGGAGAAATGAACGACCAAGAGGAAAACATCGATCGTGTAAGAAATCGAGTACCGTCCTGATGTGCTTCGTGCAACTAATGGTATCCATATAGAAGTGTATTAAATGAGGCAAAAAAAGAACTTAAATACATACGTTTCACTTTGTAATAATTTCCACTTATCTGTCTTTTTCATTTGCCTCTGTAATAAATTTTTGAAATTGTAAAGAGACTTTACGGACACCCTGTACAATGATTGCCCCTGCCAACAGGCCGCGTCCAAGCTTCGAGGCGTCCTCGAGATGATCTTCTTCCCACTGACACCGAGAGACAGCCAAGTACTCGACGTCGACGTCCTCGGCGAGTGATCGTATTCCTTCTTTCCTTCCTTCCTCCGATCTGAGGAAAACATCGATCGTGCCTTTGTAATAAATTTTTGAAATTGTAAAGAGATTTTATGGACACCCGGTACATCGGGATTAATGAAGCCGTGATTTCAAGAAAGAAATGCGCAAAGTTTGGAAAGTAGGATCCGACAAGTGGACAGTATCCTGTTAACTTTGCCACGTTCCAAGAACCCTGTCTCGGTTCAACGTTCAAACCGGGTTACAGATTCTCTGTTATCCTCCCTTCAAAGTCGATTCCTTGTCTCTCATTTCACCTTTAACTCGTCTTCAACAATTCGAGAATCGAGATGATTAATTATTTTTGAATTACGTTACTCCGCCACGAGAAACGCGGAATGGTATTCTCGGTGTCGGAATGTCAGTCAGAAATATCCAGCTCCGTTCGAGAGATCAACGATTGTTTAGAGTGGAAACAAATTTGTCCTCGGCCTATCCAAACAGCCAACCGCTGGCTTCTTGCCCGAGGTACCTGCCCCGGTCCCGAATCAACTCGGGCAGATTCGCCCCCCGACAACTCGAGGGGATTGGCTTCTGTTTTTGCTAGGCAGCGCTGGAACACCAGCGAATCCGTTTAGCGTTTCGTCTAATCCAGGCCCCGCGGTGGATCGAGAAATCCGGGGAAAATCGACGGATGACATCGAGACGCGCACGGGTTTGCCGGTTTCCAGGCAATTTCAACCGAACGGACGACGAAGTTAAACCTATTATTATCATGCCCCGTCCCCCGTAGTGAAAATGTCAAACGGACATCGTGCGTCGGTGATTCGTTGGCCGTGGGGCCCTGCCTTGGCGGCCCACATCAAAGACCCGGGCCACGGCGTTCTCGCGAACGTCACGCGACAGGACACGTCGAGGCCCTGTCGACCCGTCGCTTGTCCCAGCTATTTCATCCGTCCCTGTATCTCTACCTGTTCTCTCCTCCTCGCGTGTCCACCGACTGGACCGCGACTGGCACAGTCGGGACGCGACGATTTTCGAAAAGTCGGATTGAGATGCTCTCTCAAGGAAGGAAGAGATTGACGTTTGACAAGGTTTGAAGAGACTGAAGCGGAAATCTTAACTGTTTTAACACTCTGACATCAATGTCGGTTTATTAAATTTAATTTCTCGTTTGAGAATATTCTCAAGTGTTAAGCGTCCATCTGAATTTTTGGATACTCAACAACTTCATAGATCACGCTGTTTAGTTTGAAAATTGCCGACGGACGTTTCAACGTTTCAATCCGCTTGCGGAACGTGCAGATTAGACGACACTGTTAACCTTTGAACGTATCATTAGACTCCTTCCAACTGTCAATCATTTCACCATCCAGTCGTTTTCCCTTTCTTTCTGGCGAGGCTAACACCTGTCGTCGCGTCAAACACGTTACACTCTCTCTCTGGCCCAACAATAAACCTTCCGTCTCTCTCTCTCTTTCTCTCTCTGCCTTAATCTGCGAACAAGGTGAAAACAAAAAGACCTGTCTCGGGGAACAAGTAACTCGCCCGGAACGCAAAATTCGTCCAGGGGAACGGTCGTCATCAGTCAAAAACGACGCGAAGTTCCACCGAGTTGCTCTACAGCTGGCGTGGTAGTATGCGTAGCCTACAACGACCAGCGAGATCTAACGACCAAAGTGTAGAGCGAAAAGGACGAAATGGACGGCGCTGATCGAGAAAACGAATTAGGGAGAGGAGAAAAGGCGGTGGGCCATCGACAGGGACGAAATCGATAAAATCGAACGGAGCAGAGAGGCTGAAAGACCGGCAGAAACATCAATCGTTGACTCATCCTATTTGGATCACAAAAGTACGTCGAATTGGGTCGTCTGGTATAGATCCCAGGGTATAAGAGGCCCCAAACTCATCCAACGAACAATTATTTTGCGGCTCCATCTCCTCGAGTTCCCTCTCTCTCTCTCTCTCTCTCTCTCTCTCGTTCGTTCGATCGCGCTCCATCTTTCACGCACAAACACTCTCCTTTCTCTCGAGTCCAGTTCGTTCTTCGCTTCGGGACAGAATGTATATCCCGCGGTGCGACGTCCACCGACGCGCTGCAAGACAAATGGCCTCGTGACGGCGGCCACATTACGTTTCAAAACTGGCCTAATCGTCGGCTTTCCGGATGAGAAACGGTCTCGATTTACTACGTATAGAAAGCCGGCGTATACCTGCGGCCGATTCTGCCCCGATACACCGACGTGTGTGCGTCGTCTCTCGGCGATGTTGCGATGACGCTTGCAACGGGGAATCGGTGATACACTCTCGATATGTGCTATACTTTTTGTCCTGTGGCGTGGACTCAGATTCGTTCGATCGGAGCCAATATTCGCTCGATCAAATTCGTATCATTTGTTAGGCTAAATGAGCATGAGCAATACTGACTGTGGGCATGAATTGAAGAATTTTTGGTTCGAGTGTGGAGAACGAACAAAGAACTGTAATTATAGAATTATAGAAGTAGATTCTTTTTAGTTTAGAAGCAAGGATCTATACGTTGATTTACATTAATTATGTATTCGAACTTTGGAAAAAAAAAAAGAAAATTTGCTTTTTGAATCGCTGAGTGATTCACACGAAAACCGGATAGATATATTGTGTAAAATTTCGTTTAAAATGTAAACGGAGTTCCACCGAAATTATAATCGATTTAAAAAAGGAGAAGCACAAGTTAGTGCGTCAGGTATAGCCTTCCTATAAAAATAATTCTCTTTCACCTTTTTTTACGCGAGAAATTTTCGAAATACGCCGAGGTCGAGCACCTATCGCGTATTTTCGCGGGATTTTCGAGCACAACGAGCGAAGCTAATCTTCCCGGGGGATAACCGGAAATCGGGGCCGCGGTTCGTAAAACGTGCGCGTGTAAAAGAAAAAAAGGAAGGCGCGAGGAAAAAAGCAAGGCTCCGCAGGGACCGCGTGGATTCGCTATTCGATTCGTTCGATTCGCGAATGAAAAGAGAAAATCAAAAAAAAAGAAACGAAAACGAAAAAATACGAGAACATCCGTCGCGATGGAAAACGATAGATGGAGAGAGCACGTGGAAAGAAATTGCACCGTTTCGCTGTATTTACGTAGATTTGTAGATTTTTCGAGAAAAACACGGACAAGATGAACACGACGCGGAATAAAACGAGACGTTTGTTTCATATTTGCAAAAGCTTTCGCGTTACTAAAAATACAACAAATGCTCGAGTTCTGAGTCGTACAGTGTATTATCAATTTATTGTGTTTTTTATCTGTTTATTAGTTATTTCTGATTGTGATTTCACTGTAGCAGCACATACGTGGAAATGCCAATCAGGTGACTGATAATTAGATTGTAATTTTACAAGCTATAAATATTGTTTCTTGCATTCTCCGAATTAGAATTAATATTCTACGTCTGTACGTCTTATATATACGTGTTAATATTATTTTTATAGAAACATAAAAATAGACATAATATTTATATATTATGATCTTTAATTTTACTTTTTACTGGATGTTCGTGAGCACCCTTTATGTAAATACTTTCAGAAACTTACGTGCGCAGGGTTAAATATTAAAAAGGATTAAGTATTCTTAGTGATATCGTCTGAATATTATCAGTTAAGATATCTATTTACCCATTTAAAAGCATTATTTGTAAACAGATAAAGATAATATTATTCAATTAATTCCAAAATAATATTTGGAACAATAACATTTTTGTAAACGGCACTGTTGAAGCTTGAACTCGAACTTCTGCATCATACGATATAATAATTATAGTTAATTTATTTGTTTCTTTTTTATTAGATACATTTCTGATTCTTACGATTGTGATCTTATTCTGTATTATTAACAAACTCTCAGTTCAATCAGACAATTCTCAATCTCATTATCACCAAGAATTATTTATCCGCTTCAAAGTATTATTAATAAGCAAATAAAAATTATTATTCAACGAAACTTTCTCGTAACACTTCAGTGCTCACTTTGCTTTGTACAAGACGGAATATTTTTACTGTTTTTAAAATTATTTTTCTTCTCTTTTTGTAAATTCGCCGTTAAGTTTATTTAACTTTAAAATTAATATTTAATAACAAATTTATTAACTAATAATAATAATACAGGAATAATATTTAAGTTTAAAAGGTTTTAACATATACCGATGAACCGATGATAAACGTGACATTTCGTACGTGATAATTTTTTCTAGATACAAGATCCAGCAAATACAAAATTATAGAACGATCTTTCCTCAACGTTCCCATTTTTCCTGCACGAAGATTTTAATTGCTTTAAAATGATCAAATCTCGCGAGGATCGTCGAACTTTTATTCGCTGAATATCGATCGGTGGACAAAATTTCTGAAACTGAACTGATTGCGAGTCTCGAACGGCGCTTGTTCATGGGGCGTGACGCGTTTCCACGAGGCTTCATTGTCCCCGCTATTCAGCGGTCGGGAATACACCATAAAAGGTAACGATGGGACAGGGAAAGGGGAGATTTTGCGTGAGGTATCGTTGGCGTAACTAAAGGCTACGGAATGGGAGACCTGTCGCGAGCTCCCCCATGGCGTACGAAGACTGACATGGATCGCCATGCAAATTCCAACTGATGGGAAACGAGTTCTATTCTACAATGTCACTGCTTTTCCCGAGTGTCACCGTTTCTAGTCGCTGTTACGTTCACGAACGTGACTTTTCCAACTTTTTGTTTCGAAGAATTGGCAGCTCAGAGTGAAACCTTTGTCGGAGAATTACTGTGAAAGAGATTCGTTGAGACAGAATGTTCGCATCTCTTTGTGTGGTCGAATTTTTCTTTATTTAACTTAGTAAATTTTGTTTTAAAGTTTGATTGTCTATTGAAAAGTTCCGAGGACAAGTCAAATGATTTAACCATCGGCTTTGTTGTTTATTTTATTTAAGGCTGCATTGGCCATTTATACGATTGTTGGCGACCGCGATTAATAAAATACACGACAAGAACGAAGTATAAAAATACAATTATCTGTTAATTCTAATGCAATAGTATTATTAATCTTAATCCAAATTAATATTTGTTATCTCACAGTACACTTGCGGCAATATTTTTCTCTTTTCTTAGAAATCAAGCATTTTTAAAACACAGTTTCTCGCATTGCTTCCAATTCGTTCGTTTTGTCGTTTTATTCAAACCAACGTTTCCGTAAAGGCTGTTTCAAGAAAGAAACTAAAAGAAAATAAAAAAGTAGGTTTCGTTGAATTTTTAAATGAATAATTAATATTGATGTCGATACTCTAAACGTGAATTATCTTCTACTGACGTTCGACTATCTTCAAACAAGTATTTTGACAAACAATCTGCCCCAAAAGCTTCGTGCAATACATAGTTCAATTGTCTTGGAACGATTAATTTTCCTACATAATTCAACGTAATAAAAATCTCGTTTTGTATAAATATTTATCAATGTTATCAATCATGGATATAAAGCAATTGATGAAAAAGTAGGTACTAGAATATTTCAACCCTTCGTGTGTTTAATCTGAGATGCTTAAAATATGTTTACTTATCGAAGATTCAACATATTACAATATATCAAAAAGTACATGTTTGAGGATAAAAGTCTCATTCTTAATTTCTTACTTCTGCTTATATACGTTATTCTTAAGGCAATCTTTAATGACTAGTCAAGTGATTAAATAAAAGCAGCATGTTCAGAAAATCCATCATTTTATTCAAATCATTAATATAAAAAAAAAAAAACATTTTTTTACGCTGATTGTACCATCAGAGTTACCAGCGTTCACTAATTTCCAAAACACGAAGCTTCGCGACTTCTATGAATCGTCGAAGTGAAAGAACAGAAACGTAGCGGAAAATAAAGAATCAGAGTGGGGGAGTGAAAGAGCAGAAACATTGTGGAAAATAAAGAATCATAGAAGGGAGGGAATCCATGTAAATTTCGAACTATTCCACCGAAATCGAATTTCTCGTCTCATTGTCTCAGCCTTTCCGGTTGTTCTGTGCGCCACCCTCCCGGGACTTCCGTCCATTGTCCGTGGTACCTGTCAACAGCTCGGTCACGCCACGTTTCCATAAGAATCCCGCGTTTCCACAGGGGTTATCGTGCAATTTTAAACAATGCCGGGGCACCTGCCGTCCATTGACACTCGCGGCTTCGGCTTCAAGGGACGCCGCTCCACCGACAACGAGAAAGGAGCCGCTAATTATCAAAACTATCATTTGTTACCGGGGCAGGGGGAGGGAAGGGGGCTGTGCGCTCTCTCTGCATGGGGCTGCATCGTTAACTTCTCTTCTCGCGTGAAATGGCCCTTTTTTACTCTCTGTTTCCCTCGATTCTTCCAACTCGGGGGGGGATCTCATTTCTTTTTTTTTTTTTTCTTCTTTCGAATCGCAGCGCAACGCGGAACGCGCAATCTTCCACGAGTTCTCCTGCGATAACGAATAAATCGTCAAATATTTCATCTTCGAGTGGTTTTACTAGGTAACTGTGAGAAGTTCTCGCGGAAATTAAAGTAACGTTATTGAATTTTTTTCGCCAAGTTCTTTCCTTATTCTTCGTTAGACATCTCGAGAAACGATGTCTCCGTTTGCAAACTAGAAGAAGAAAATCAAAAGTGGAGAGATTGTGTATAGAAAGGTCTATATTCGGCAGAGATAATTGTAATATCGAAATATGTACGAAATACATACGGAATGTAGTTTCATGAAAAATATAATTCGTCTTATTTGAAACGACTGTGTAAATTTTTGAGAAATAGTAGAATTATTTGTTTTAAATATTTTAAATAACAAAGCTCGAATTAATGTTGAAGATATCTTTGAGCCGACAACTTCAAGTTCTATGAAAATGATGAAAAATGTACTAGAAACTTTTCTTTTTCAGTTATTCTATAAATTATAAAATCGTATATATATCATAGATTCAACGATTAAAATAAGATTTTACATGTCCGTGAAATTGTCAAAAGTAAGTGTCAGAAAATGTCCTTTAAATATTCATTTGCTCAAAATCGATAATTTGATCAATAATAATTAATTATTATGAAAAAAGATAATAGATGTTAATTTAAAGATATTAATTAATTTTACATGATAACTATTTTTGTTTTGTTTAATCTCGTATAAAAAAATGATAAATTTTATTTTTTTCTAAACAAAGATAATTATAGAAGGCATTATTTCTGTCATACTTTCCATTTTCAGAAGAGTAAATTCGATATATCATATCGTAGGTATTTCATTACATGTGAATAGGATATTTCATTACATCTCATATTGGGAACCGAATGACCATGAACCGACTGTGAAAAATAAGGATTTCGGTAAAAATAATAAATATCGTGGTAAGCTATTATATTTCAAATTTAAATGAACGAAAGGACTAAAAAATTTTCTACGAAACCATGGCATTTAGTTCATATAGAACCATTATAAATTGATAAAGTGATAATTAGAACAAAATTGCAATTGATCAATTGGTAATTAGGACAATTTTTACTCTATCTGAAAGAGAATGTGACAGTCTTGGTCGCCATCGAATGGTCACCGAAGGCAACAGGTCGTGGCCACCAATGACGTAACTTCTTGTTAACGTCTTCTTATTCCCCGGCAGAACGAGAGAGACAAAAGAAAAAGAAAAAGAAACGAATTCTCTAGCTCTCGATCGAAAACTCTCTCGTGACCTCTCTTCGGTACGCACATCGCTGCGTGAAATGCTGTCCCGGAGGGCGTGCAGCACGCAACGATCGTAAGAGGACGATCGATCTTGTCGATCGATTGCGGGGAATGTCTCAGGGCTGACCGCAAGCCTTTACGTAATCTCCGTCGCTTCGTTTCAGCGGATCGTTGCGAAACATCGTCTTCGTGGAGGAAACGTTTCACTAAAGGATGAAAAATCGATTCACGATCGAGGTTGCAGTTCCAGGAAATTCTCGTGTCATCAGGAATTGTTACTTTTGCATTTTTAATTGCGAAACGAGCTACTTTGGGGAGGAGAATTTCTTTCTTGGAGTAGTTATCAGTGATTGATCTATTATAATTAGAATTTCGTTTACTTAGAGGGGAGAAAGATTATTTAGCAGGTTGCAGATTCCTTTACAAACTCATACTTTTAACAATGTAATTAAAAAATATATATAAACTCGTACTTATGAAAATATAAACTATTTTATAAAAATAGAAATAGAAAAATATAAACTACAGAAGATTGTTTCACGTGCGAAATATCATAAAGAGCATTCTGCTCTGGATATTTTCACGTCATGTGCAACTTTCTATAAATTTCGCAGTCCAATTGTAAATATTCTTAATTGATAATTACAATAAATAAATTATTTAATATTTTGATAACATTCAAAATGGTAAAATATAATAGCGAAGTAAAAAATACAGACGAAATAAAATTTGCAAAAATGTGGTCACATGTCACATGTAGGTAATTATAGAAACATAATTAGATCCTCGCGGATGATTAATCTTGAGGATTGAATAAATACTAGTCCACTGTGAATTGAAGTGACGTATCAAATTAAAATTCTACGAAGCAATCCAATCCTAAAAACTAACCAATACACAACCGAGATCGTCAATACTTGAAAATATATACCGATCTCGAATTGGAGATGGGTTAATTGCACGATCACGACACGAATCTCGCTAGAAGTCGTCCTCGATCGTTCGAAACGGATGTCGGAATCGAGGACGATTCTACGAAAACTTTTTTTTTTTTTTTTTTTTTTTTTTGACATAAGGTAGCCTAGAGACGAAGTTCTGCTCACGTTTCTTCGAGGTCGGCGGTTCCATTTTTAGAAGCTTCGATTAGTCTGTCGCGTGTAGGATGTGACGTTGTTACGGCAGTTTCCGTGTTTTGTAGGTCGTTTCCTGGTTGATTTGGACGGGTTTGTTGAAGTTTTATATAAAGAATGAAATGGTGAGACTGGAGTCAATTTTTTTTTTTTATTCTATCGTTCAATTAACTTGTCGTTATGGAACTCGAGCTTAGACAGAATCAGTTTAAGAAAATTAATTGCAAACGTTCGAACAAGAGCTGATAACAGCGATCCAACGGAACAAACCGTACGAGGTAACAGATTGTACTATGATCAACAATACATTTCCGCCGAGTTTTCCTCCTCGTGTCCCAACATCAGGCCTTGCCCATTCAATGCAAATTTCAATCGAAATACACACATCACAGCTCATCAATAATCATCATCGGTCTGTGAAGTGGACAGATCATTAAAAAGCCCCAGACAGCCATTAACTGCTTATTAAGCCAATGTCAAAGTGTAAAAAAAAAAAAAAAGAAAAAGGACGTTGTAACACGTGCTCGTACACAAAGAGGCTGAAAACCGCGATCAAATTCGCGTTATCGTCGACTGGTATCGTCTCGTCCGCAATAATGTCACATGGACAGCTGGATGGAACACGGACACAACGTTATCTGTGACTGTGTGGTGTTTTTCCTTCTTTTTCTTTTTCTTCTGAGGCCGATGGAAGGTGACGGTGCTTAGCTATTCGTCCCAGGAAGTCGACAAGGATTGCGCAAGCGCCATCCTTGTAATCTGCCTAACAACATAATAAGTGATTTCTTGCTTAGTTTGCGCGCCGGGAGACGTCCGACATCGAACTAAAATTGCCTGTTACAACGCCGGTTCGTTAGGCGACGATAATGACGGAATGCGTTTAAACGTCGGTTCGATAAGGTCACGATACTCAGTCCGTTTCGCGATAGAAAAACGACTTGTGACTCTGTGTGCTAGCATCGTTCGATAGTCGGATTAAGGAAGCACGATTCGGCGATTTCGCCTAGTTTTTATTGGAATCAATATGCTCGGAGTGCCAAGAGAAATTAACAAGTCTGTACTTGTATCAAAGTTGCCGTCACTTTCACAACTCAAATATATTCGCGGTTAATCTCTTCATCGACGACCGGAGTCGTGTTTGCTCAACGATACAAGGAGGCTTCTGTGTTCCATGAATCAGGTCATCCGCCTCGCGATTGACAAGAGGACAGTCATCGAGCTTAGAAACCAGTCCATCGCGGCTCGTACACTTTTCAACGCTGTCACGAGGCATATTTTCAATTAGACACTCTTCATTTTTCTGGCTCGTGATCGCAAAGTGATACTCGGTTCGAGTATTCGTCAACGATTCTCCAATCGGAGCGTTTCCCCGATCAGCCATCAAACTTCAACAAACGACACCGTAGCCGACCGAAAACTTCCATCTCCAACCACTCAAGAACGCTTCTACCCTTCAGACCTTCGATTCCCATAACAATTTCCATTACTCTACCTCGATCGTTCCGTCAACAACTCTCCACCTCCCTCCCGAGATCGACCAGAGACCATCCCCTCGATTGCAACATTCATTCAGAAATCACGTACGCGAAACCTCGTTGTATCGTCTCGTTTCTTTCGGAAACAAGATCAGAAAATCCTCTGATCGACGACAGCGTTCAATGGCGCGGCGATACATCGCCAGGAGGAAAGGAAGAACGCGCGCGAGCACAGTTTGTACAGCACAGTAAACAGCCAGGTTGGCGAGGTTACAGGGCGCGAGTAAATGGTATGTAAACCGTGGCGAGTTCACCCTTGGCCCGGCCATCCCTCCTCGCACTCTGCAAACTCCATTAAAACATTATCCACGTGCCGATGCGCTCGGAAAATCAGACGCGACCATCCTGCCTTCGTGGCATATTGATATTACGTCCCGGCATCATCGTGTCCCGATTGCGCGCGCGCGCTCACACACGACCGCCACGGTCATGTATGCATGCACTCGAATCTCCATTTCGTGGCTGCCTACCTCCATGATCGAACGCCCCTGTCGACCGGGGCTTTGGTTCTTTTTTTTTTCTTTTTCCTCCCATCCCCTCTGTCTTCTTCTTTTTTTTTTTTCCTCCCCGGTTTTGTTTCGGCTTTTTGCTTTAGAGGTCAAAAAGCTCGCGCGCGCGCGCGCGCGCGCGTATCGGGATTTTTGTTTTCGGAAAACGCGCCGTGTTCGAGGGGATGAGGACTTTTAGTTTGCTTGTTGTGTTTCGATGTGATCTCTCTGTATGTAGGATTATTTTTCTCTGCGTTTCTCTCCTCTTCTTCACCCCTCCCCGCAACTCCTGCCGGTTTATTTTCGAGCGCTGGAATTGAGAATCTTTTCTGGCGAGCTGGAAAAACGCGAGAATTTGGGTCGACGGATTGTAAGGGACACGGTAATTGCGGCGTTCGTTTATTCGATGAAAATTAGCGAGCTAGATGATCGCAGTTTATTTATTTGGACGTGAGAACGTGGCCTGAATGAAACGTTGTTTTTATTGAGGATGTGAATCAAGTGGAAGATAAATACACGTAATTGACACTCGAAATAGCATTCAACAGCGTGTACACCTATGTCTACCATGTACCTAGTATTGTTAATTTCTTTAATTTTTTTTTTAAATAATTAATCAATAAAAATCAACTTTCGCATAGACTTTAGATAATGCAATTTTCTAAACTGTTAACGAAATATCACATTGTCGGTTTGTCTAGTTGGAAAATTGACGGAGCAGAAATATAAAATTTGTAATTTTTTTTTATATAATACGCAGAATAGAAACTTTCATAAAATATCCAAGATTTTACATTGTTGTATATATTTTGCAAATGAAATAATTAAACCCATCTTATTGACCATTATTTAGGCAGATACTTATCTACTGTATACAAAACTTCAAATTTATTAAGTTTAATAAAAGCATCTGAATAGTTTCGGTAACAAGAAATCTGAATCATTTTGACGGATTGTTCTACTGTTATATAATGACCATCAGTTATAAGTACAACAAATGGATTAAGAGTAAAAGGGAAACAGGAAATAAATCGAAATAAGTAAAGGATTAAAACTAAATATTTAATATATGTACGATAATATATATATATATTAGTGAAAGGATTAAAACTAAATATTTAACATATGTACGTTATTATATATATATAGTTATATATATATATATATATATTAGTGAAAAATAAGGTGAGTCAAACATTTATCAATCCCTCCCCCCCAAAAAAAAGAAACAATGAACGATAAATGTCACGAAAATATATAGAACGACTTAAACTGCAGCGTAAACAGTACCTTTTGTGAAACGTATCGATACGCGAGAGCAAAAATAATAGCGAGCCGGAAATCCCGTGAAATTCGACGGGCAGACCGCGCGCGCACGTCTCGCAAAAACGCGTCTCGTACAGCAAACTCGGATAACATGCGGCCGACACTGTGCCGCCACCCTTCCGTCGACGTTCGTCCGTTGGAAAATTCGTTGTCGCGCGCAAAACCACCACGCTTGATCCGTAAAAAAAAGAGAGAGAGAGAGAGAGAGAGAGAGAGAGAGAAAGAGGGAAAAAATGAACAACAACGCGGTGTCGAGGTAAAACGGATCGAGGGTTCGATGAATCGCTTCGACGAATGCGCTCTGTTTTCGCTCGATGTCGTACTGTTCTCTTTCCACTGATATTTATCGAAACGAGCCGTCAAAACACAGAGAATTCAGCATACGAACGGTTTACTCTGCGATTCGAGACTTTTAGATTTATAATTCCATTGTTTGGCACTTTTTGTAGCTTCTTCTTTCGTTTTAACGGAGATAGTCCGTCAATTTGGTCAACTTGCTTCGAGAAGGACGAAGTTTTTCGAATTCGTTCGTTATATAAACGTATATTACTAATAACGTTTCATTTAAACGTCGTTGCCGAATTTCGTTCGTCGATAATAAATTTGACGTGTAAAGATGACCGGTCGGGGCTCTGCCATATCGATCCAAAAGATTAAGGAGCATCCTCCTTTGTGTCTTCGTTATTATAGGACGGGAATGTTGATGGATGTGGGGTTATATATGAGAAATGTGCGTGGTGAATGTAACTGCTTCCCTTGAGAACGCGTTGATTTTTCTACGCGTATCCGTCTGTGTGTATAGTTAGAAAGCGTAGAAGGAGACAGAACCGAGCATGGAGCTCCATCTGTCGACGCCACTGACTTAGGCTAGGAAGATTGAAGGAGTCCTTGCCTCTTTCAAAGATTCCTGGTACCTGGCTATTCTCATGGGTGTCCGTAAGCATTTCTGTCATGTAAACTATACTGCTTGAAAACGAAATAATTAACTAAGAAGAAAAAAAGAGAAAATCTTTTATGCAGAGAATAGATAGATACGTGTTATGTTATTGTTGTTTATTAAGAAACTAATGAAAAACATTCGTGTTGTTAATTTTCAAAGAATGTTCGCCAGTGATTGTTAGGATGTGTTCTTTTATTGCCACGCTTAATATTTAGTTACTCATATTTACATTTTTACGACATCTTTAACAACAATGTAATTCTCAGGAAATTACAATTCCATAACAGTTGTCTTCACGAGTTTCTATTCTCCCCTTTGTTTCCCGCTGTATTGCATAATCATTTCAATAAAAACGAGTTTATGAGTTTCGAGTTTATGAGTTTCGTGCTTAGCCACGGTTCCCCGATCTGGGAAAATTAAAACTGTTGCAAATTGGATACGTACCTACGTAAAAAAAAAAATCGTTATAACATCAGAAGCAGAAGTTCATTACACAGCTACGAAACGATACTCACAATCTGTAGTACACGCTAACGAGCATGACTCAAATTTGACTAAACATCCAATTACGAACACCAATCCCAGTGTTCAAAGTTCTCGAAAAATGGTCAAAAACGAGCCCGTCATCCCGCCCCTTGTACTCCCAGTGTAACAAAGGTATTCTCGGCATTCATCCAAAGCAGCCGAGCAAACGTTGGACCAATCATCCGACCACGATCGTTCCCGAAACACGATCTGGCTTTCCGTTGACTCGTCTAGGTGGCGAGATCGTCATCGCGGTTTAATTAAATCGAAAATCCGATAGTCATTAATGCCAAGTGGCGCCCGATCCCGATGACTAGGTGGTTTCTATTGATCCGCAGGTGGGACCGGCGGCGAGGCGATGGTCCGCTGGTCATGGGGCCCGATATGCCACGATATGGCACCTATAACCGACCAACGACAATCATGGCCGACGTCGTCCCATGACGCAACCAAGCCACCTTCTCAATGTTATCGGGCTTGCACAAAAAAAAAAGGGACAAGCGTAATGGATCTTCCCATCGTGCACGACGATAAACCGATTATCTCGCGTTTCGGTGCTGAACGAACTCTCTGAGAACGGACGAGCGAGGTGGAAATAAATCGTGCATTGAATTACCTTATCGCGTCATAAATTTCTATTGTACTGGTGGTTAGGTTTTTCACCTTCCTCTTCGTAGGAAAACTGTTGTTCGTGATAGACAATAGGGTAGCGACTTAGGGTAGCCCGATCATTGCGGGGAATTGATTTACGAGTTTGGTTACTGCAGGATAAATAATACAAGTGAGTCTAGTTGCTCTTTTCCGTAAAGGTAATCGAAGTGATGACTTTCATTTACAACTCTATACCTGCGACATGTATACAATGAAAAATTCTGTGCAAATATCTATGTCGTTTGTAGTACACTTGAGATATTACAAATGGTAGTATAGGAAATAAACTCGATATGGAATCACGTGCCACGCACGTCGAGAATATTTTGTTCCAAAATTGTAATACTTTCGCAGTTTCAAGTATACGTTTAAGTAAAACAAAATAGGCAAAGCGTAACAATGAATTTATTACTCCGGTGACATCATACCGGCGAGTTGAAACAGAAAGCGACGAATTATTTTATATGGATTTGGTCACTCGTTATGGTCCGCAGTCAGTTGCCAGTTAAAACTCGCGTCTCTCAAAAGTGACATTCGAGGCGTCACGGTTTTGTGAAAGCGCCCTTTCCAAAAACGCCACTTTTATTCCCATTTGCCGTACTTTCGTATCGTTTACAAGCAACCGAATCCAGATGCTATCATCGGCAACATCTGCCGTAATTGGATGAATCAAAGGAGGCGCAGAAATCGGAGTTTTGATCTTCGAGACGACCACGTGCTCCTTGAGTGAAATTACAGCCCATTAAAAAACGTAACAATCGTCTTATAATCTTCGAGTTTATTCTTTCATCGTCAGAAACATCACGTGTCAACCTTTGGTATATCATTCGATTAACATCCGCCAGCCTTATAAATTGTAAATCGCTCGAGTAGGTACATCGAGAGAAAGATAAAGGCAAGCGATGAAGGGGAGAGAATTGACGCGTATGTTTTCGTCGTACCCGACAACGATACCATCGGCAGAGGCAGTGTGCTGTAGATATCCAATTGTGTGTGCGTCTGCGTGGTAAGAAGGTCCATAAACTTTCGTGTCCCGAGATAGGAATCGTCAGGTGCGAAAAGCGTGACGGTTCTGGAGGGAAAGCGCCTCGAGACCTTACCGTCCCGACGACTATATACGTCGGTGTCCGTGTCTCTGAGAAAGCAATGCCGCCGCATCGTGTCCGCGGGCATTTTCCCTCGTGAAACTACGTCGCGATCGTTGCACCATTGTTCAACGTAGAAATTTGAATTTTAATCATTTTCTATTCGCACTTTTTATTTTGCTATTTCATCGAACAGGCGTGGAAAGTGTTTCTGATCGTTATAACAACGTAATACCTATTATTGAGCTTTATTCAATTTCCGTAGATTACACTATGGCTTATACTTAAATAATTTACAATTAACGAAAGTATGTTTTATATTGTAGTGGTGTAAGTTAAAAGACGTTATAATGATTTAGTATCGTACACGTACGATTCTTTTCAAGAAAACGAAATTTCTCTGACAAATTTGTGACAGCTTTCTTCTATCAAATAAAAACAATTGATTTATGCCCAAGAAATTATATGAAAAAAATTGCTACCTGCAGAAACTCAAACATTAATATTATTGATTATATCGAAATGCTGATTTATGAACTTTCGACTCTTCCTAAAAACAACGGTGGCACCCGATCTCGCAGAACAAACAAAGAATTCGCGTATTCTTTATTCAACGAGTCAAAATACATACTTTATAAACTGTATATTTTAAACGATGAACTAACCAGATACGAATCTGACTATAACTGCTTTGCATTGTTAAAAAAAAAAAAAAAAAAAAAAATGAGACGTTACTCCGAAAAATCGAAGCTTTAACCGTCGAGTGTTGAATTCTCGAACTAAAATCTCCCCGCGAGGAAACCGGCGAAAACTAGGCTAAAATGAAAAAATTACGGGGGAAAAGTGTCTTCGGATAGATGAAACAAAGGCCGAGGTACCCCTCCGAGCGACCCTCGCGATTCTTCGATAATCGTATCGCGGCAAGTCTTGCAAGCATCGGGCGAACAGCGATCGGTGGACGAACCGAGACACTGTGGCGGCAGCAGCAGGTTGATGGATGCCGAGTCTCATGAGAAAATCCGGCTGGTGGGGGATGCAGCGCGACCGGCCGTACATTCCAGCTCGCAGTATTGGTAGCGCGAGCAGAAGCGTATCGGTGTTAGTGGAACTATCGCGTCGCGGGCGCGCGCGTTGTGCGACGCTGGCGTGTGTTGGTGTTTGACAATGGTGGGGGCAAGTCCGGTGGCGGACTAGGTGGGGGTAAGTAAGTACCATCGGCGACCCTAGGTTGCTCGAGAACGATACCCGGAGAGACAGAAGCGAGAGAGACATACGGAACGATCGGCTGAGCGGGCTAGAGGCCGCGAAAGACAGGAACAAAACGAAAGGACAGCAACCGTGAACGAGGATGGTTGAAGGGAGGTGGGGAAAGGGAGGGGGCGGTTAGGTGGCGCGGGGGTGGGAGGTGCCACCGAGCGAGTCGCGTGGTGGGGGGAGGTTTGTCCACGGTCACCAACACACGCGCGTCGAGAACGAACGAACGAACGCGGCGACGACGGCGGCGGTGGACGACTCTCTTTCTAACCTGTCTCTCTTTCACTGTGTGTTGCAGCGCTGGCGCGACTGTCGTCTGGTGGGGATGTCGTCTCCAGCCCCCGTGCCACTGGTAGGGAGGACAAAAGCGGCGTAGGGAGGGTAAAGCAGGCGACGCCGACGACCACGGTGACGACGACGACGACGACGACGACCGCCGCCGCGTCGAAAGAAGGAGGGGGCGGAGGTGGCGGAGGAAGTGGAGGTGGCGATGCAAGTGGTGGTGGTGGTGGGGGCGCGTCGGTCGGTGGGGGTAGTTACGGTGGGGATAGAAACGGCGGAAGTGGGGGTGGCAGTGGTAGTGGTGGTGGCAGTGTTGGTGGTGGAGGCGATGTCGCGGAGAAGGAGGAGAGGCCACCGGCTTCAGAGAGTGTCGAGCCGACGGCCGCGTTTGACGTCGCATCCCTCGTACTCTACGGCTCGCGCGCACTACCGATCCGCCTTAAGATCTTGCTCGATCAGTTGTTCAACCAGTTGCAGCACGCGCAAGTGACACGTTTACTAGCCGCATTCGGCTGGACGTACGAGGATTACACGCGGGGATACATACTGCAGGTGAGTCGATTCATTTCAAGAATCAAAAAAAAAAAAAAAAAAACAAGAAAGAAAGATAGAAAGAGAGAAAAAAAAAGCACCGTCGTCGAAGTAAGAGTTTTTTCTTTCGCCGCGAGATAGGAACGGACGATTCAGACTGAGACTGGACGAGACTGGGACACGCTGGACGGAGTGAGTGACTCGTTTCATTTCGATGAGAAACTTGACGATCGATGGACGGAATGACGCAGTGATGTGGATAGAGTAGAGTGATTCGACGATTTTTTCACGAGGATTATGGTGACCGGAAGCAAGCCAGTAGGACAACGCGAGGTGACAGCGACGAATCAAGCTACTTGCTGATTCGACCAATCCGATGGATACAGCGAAATATACGGCAACGTGACGTCGATAGATCAGAACAGTGGAGTGAGACGCACGCGATGACGAACGACCCGACTGACAACCGGACGAAACCGACTGGTCGACGATAGCTTTCGTCCCAAGTATTACAAAAACGTGTAACGTAGTAGAGAAAGTGACAGGTAGTGTAGAATTCCTATCTAATATGTCTCGTATATCGAGTTTCGGTCAGAGTACTCCGATAATTTCATCGACGTCCTCCAACGACCATCGTCGAAATCGATTCAAAGTCAAAAATACCTGGTGACCATCGACGTAACAAACAAATCAGTGTTTGCGAAATGCCGTTCCGATCGTGAAGTGTCGTTCCGCATTTTCTCCGCCTGATAACGATATCTTTTCGTTCGAAAGTAGTGTCTGCGAACTGAAGCGAGTCGATATTGTGTATGAAACGCAAGGAATGCAATGTCTGTGAATCGAACGAAGAAACGGGATGTTTGGAGGAACTGTGTTTGATAGTGCATCGTGGAAAAGTGCATGGTGTGCCCCGATCACATGGGAAGTCGCGATGGGAATTTCGTCGAGGCAGTGCTAGACGAAGACGAAGATAACCGACCGAATTGTGCCGAGGATGGTTTACTTCGGAGAATTTACTTCTCTCTTACGCGAGAAGATTTTTTTTAGAAGACTGTGAGTGTTCCGAAGAAGGAAGTGTCTGTGGAAACGGGAAGGAAAGTTTGATAAAATAAGGACTGAAAGTTTGACTCGAAACTGGAACTGACAGTGATGGACACAAAAGTGCCGCGACGTATGTACGATGGTCAATCGAAACTCCAAAGGTCTTCGAACCAGAGAACGCTTCTCTTCCATTTTCGAATCTCTCTCTCTCTTTCTCTCTCTCCTCGAACTTCCCAAGAATTCGATTCTCGTTCTTTATCACAGAACTGTCAGTGCGTTGAACACAGTGCGTGATCATCGATCAACTTTAAGGGATCTTCTCACTTCTCACTTCCCGAGAGTTGAAGAAACTTAATTCGGTAATCGAACGACCGAGAGAAATAATCGCAAGTGACAAGTGAGGCCTCGTTTTCTAAAGCGAACGAGAAACAACGTACAAAAGTTGGAAGAGGAACGATCGTAACGAAGGAGAGCGAAGCGTCGGGCATGGAAACGGTCGATCGGTCGTTCGATCAAGATCGAAAGTGGCGGAGGAGGGCCGAGGTCGTGGCGTGTTTCTGGGAAACGATGGCTTCGAAAATACGCGCGCCACGGCCGTGTGCATCAATCTCTCTCGCGGTGCGTCGTCGTCGTCGTCGTCTCTCTCTCTCTCTCTCTCTCTCTCTTTTTCTCTTTCTCTCTTTCTCTCTTTCTCCCTTTTCGCTTGCATCGACACGGCGGCCCACTAGCGCTAGAAAATGGCCAATATCCGTGTAAACTGAATTGCGCCGATGTCAGCGTGAAATTAAAACGTATGGAAAACCGGTTCTCGCGGCGGTGTAGCGTGCGCGCGCGCCTGCCCTCGCCTGTTCCGTGATCGTGTGCCTGCCCCGCACATCGCCCCGGAATTTCATCGACCGATGAATTCCGCGCGGACACCGCCGAGATCCTCTTCGATTCGCGTACTGAAAAAAAAAAAAAAAAAAAAACCGAGAAGAACGAGGCTCGAAACAGGCCACTTTCCGGCAATCGGTCTCTTGGCAATTTTCTAGCCAACGTCCAGGTGTAGCTTCACTAAGTGAGAAGCGTGAAATAGAAAGGCTCGTTCGAAAATTGAAAGATGAGATGCAAGAGTGATTGTCGATTCGGTTTGATCGAAGAAATTTCTGACAGAATAATCTGTTTCGAGACGTACGGTAGAGTCGAAGAATCGTCGACAATTGTATCTGATCCATTTGGTTGAATTTTGATCCTTCATCTTGGAAGTTCCTCGTTTCTCCACGTCGATTAATAGGTGTCTTTCGTAAGTTTCTCGCAAATCGTGACTGGAACGATGTTAAATGACAAGAAGCGACTGTTTCACTCGATTCGTTCCTCGGCGCCGCGTCGAGTGTCGTAGGTCGTGCGAGCACATTGCCAAAACTGGCGGAACGTGTCGAGAATACGAAGAGGGCGGTCCTCGTCCCTTCAGGAGCGCTTTTTCTGCGGCTTCGAACCAGCCCGAGGGCGTCTTGCGCTTCGAATCACGCTAACGGGTGATTACGATGCCCGACAGGCGACGATTTCCTCGGAACGTATCCACCTTCTCGTGACCGTCGTCCTCTCAATAACGCCCTACTTTCGATATCAATGCTGATTTATAGACCCATTAACTGCGTGAACAGAGTGAAATTACACGAAAGCATCGTTCGATCGAGGTTTACAACACTCAATGTAGACAAAACATTACTCGCTGTGGTGTTTTTCGAAGAAGATATGATCGTTTACCATTTTTCGGTCGTAAAGGCACACGAACGTTCTGTTGAAGTTTAAGATAACACCAGATCCAGTCCTTAGTTAATCGTCTTTCACAGATATATCTGTGACTTCTTTAGTTTTCTCAGTCTTTGGTCATCGTTTTTTTACACCTAAATATCCTATTTTTGGAATTGTTCAATTATTAAGAAATGTCTTCATTTCTAAATCTTTGTAGAATCGATGCTAGCAAAGTGAAGAAATTGGTATAAAATCAACCGAGAGGGACCATCGTTCGCGTTAAAAATATCGTAATAAATTTTTCCGAAATTCCTAGAATATAAAATCTTATTGCTTTTTCCTGAGCTTTTCGTGTTGCTTGCCTAAAAAGTCTGTCGCACGTGTTTGAAAAAGGTGTCACGACGCCTTAGAAATTCGTCGAAACGCGCTAACGACGCATCGTCTCGATGGTTAGCGACTGAACGAGAAAGTCCACGGATATTTATACAGGCTTAACACGCGAAACCGGAGTTACATTTGATACTTTCACTGTACCGAGCCGCGGCGCGATGCATCTTTGGGAGAATTCGATCGGGAACGTAGAGCAGTCGCGCACGACACCGTTCGAATTCCAATTAAAGACCCGACTATACTTTGCTACCAAGTTCGTGCAATCGTCGACGAACAGCCAACTAAATTGCAGGCGAAAGAATTGCGGATCTTTTCGAACTGGAGGAATCATTGTTAGATATTATCGGAATATACAGAAAAAGGACAGAAAAGAAAAGTGGAAACACACGATTAACAAGGGAAAAAATTTGGAAATTTTTCAACGAGTTAAGAATTTAATATCATCGAGACAGTCAGATGAAACAACAGATCAACATTGTTGCCAAGGAGTAGAAACTCTGTCAGCTTTGTTCCGTAAACCAAATTCAACTTCATCCAGTTCGATAAAGTTCAAAGCGAGATTACGACGATTGACAGATGCCTAATTTATCAACGGTTCCTTCGCGGTGGAGATAATCACGATTCTGCCAAGATATTCCAGGCAAATGTCAAGGAGAATGGAAACCTGTTTGCTTCCAGCGGGATTAACGGATCGATCCGACGCGATCCTGCTCGATTCTGCTCGAAATTCGATTCACGAAAACGGCGTCGTGAAGTCGCGCGCAAAAAGCTACGGTCCCGGTAGAATGAAATAAGCACCGGCGAGCGTATTGTCAGGGCTATCGAGTTTTTTTCAAGCTTGTTCTTTGTGATCGGACATCGAAAACGAGTCTCACCGATCGTGGACCGTTAATGGACGACGGCGGCTCGTTGCACGCGACATATCCCCAGCCAATTATCGCGATATCCCCAAAGCGGGAAGGCGCTAATTCCGCGTTTCACCAGCTCGACTTGTCGCTTGTTACGTCGACGTTATCGCCGATCGCCGACGAGCCACCGGACAGAATTGCCATTTTCGATCGGATCTCTTCCACTCTTGTCGATCTCGTCGATATTCGCGAACCAGTCGTTGAGAGCTTGCGTGCGAGGTGATCTCGTGACGGAGCAAAGTTTCGCGAGGATTTTCGGAGATGGATAACGATCTTACTTTAACTCGAAGGTCGACACTTTTTTTTCTTTTTTTTGGAGCAAATCACCTTTCGACTGACAATTTGGCTTTGGGCGGCTCCGCTCGCTTGGAAAATTAGTTTCCCTGGCGTAATGTTGGCACTCGACTGCTGTTCAATTCCATCTTTGTTACCAATTTCGCTTTCGTTAGCGAATTCACAGCGATCGTCGGTGATTTGTCGAGCAGAAATCGCCGCGGGGATATTTCCTAGGTGCTCGGTCACGGGCAAGAGATAAAAGAATCGACGTCGTGACGATTTATCGTCGCTCGATCTTTATTTTTCTAAGCGGAGGCATCGGGCGTCCAAACGTTGGAGCTTGGACAATGTTATACACAGACCGTATTATCTTCTGTAATTGAAACGCTTCTTGGCACATACATGCTCGGCCACGGGCATTTTAAAAATAGTTTCAGAAACGCGTTTCTTTCCCCGTTATTTTTGCGTTTCTCTCGCGTTAGGAGAATCAGAGGATTGAGCATTTCGCGGATAATTCGAATATACGAATATCGATGAGTTGAACTCGAGTGCTTAACGTGATCTGTTGGGAAAAACGTCGGCGTCAGATGATACGAAAAATATGAGAATTCCTGGACGAAAGTTTCGCCTAGAATGGCTGCCCGGTTTCCGTGCGTTGCGAGTTTCTACCTCCTACGCTCTTTTTATCGAAAGTGGCAGATCACTCGCGACGATCGCGATAATTATAGTATCCCGTTAAACGCTATCCATCTATCGCCAACGATAAACTCGTCGCGAACGATTCGCCGATCGCTTCGAACGGTGTGTTTCGTTTCGAGTTCGACGAAATTAATCGACGTCACGGTTACTTCGCTTCCCAGCTTGAGATTGATAAGTGGAAGATTATAATATTCGCTGCAGCCTGCGTCCACTATTAATAGAGCTCCTCCCCTCCCACGCAACGCTATTACGAATTCTCGAGGAAAACGGTCGTGAGATTCCGTGCACGGATTTGAAATAAAGGAGAGATTTTTTATCGACAATTGTACGTACGTACACGCCGGTACTTACGTCCCCGAGACCGGTTGATGAGGAATTGTCACGTCACGAAAACTCGACAACGACCGTGTATTATTATACAAATGCTTCGATTCGACTCTCGGTGCTCGTTGCAAATTATCACAAGACGAAGAAGTTGCCACGATTTCTGGGATAATCGAAAAATTTCTGAATATCGTTTGACTTTCGGACAAAGTTCCACTGGTTTTCAATGGCTAATGAAACCTTCAAGTTGATCCAAGGAAATTTCTACATTCTACAGCCGCTGATTGCGGACCATAACGAGTGACCGAAAATCGTATACAATAATTCGTCGCTTTCTTTTTCAGTTGAAAAGTCGTCGGCACGACATTGAGAAGCGACGAATTTATTATTTGCTTTTGCCTGGGTTATACTCGAATACACTTAACACTGAGAAAGTACAATTTTGACGCATAGCTGAGAAAATATTGCAATTCCGGCGCGACAGGTTAATCAGCCAAGAATTTGTTGAATTCGGAAGTATCGTACGCGGTATCAAACTTTCTGCCAATATGCCATCAGTTTCAAATCACCCAAAACCCGTCAAGAATCCCATTTCCTCCCATCTACGCTACGGCCACCATCGATCGAACGGATCCGCTCTCCCGTGGAAAATCCAGCGGTGTCCGTCCCGATCCAAAACAGATTCACAAAAATAACTTCCGTGAAACGATGCTCGTCGCGGTGAAACGGATTCGGATATCGGCGATATCTTCTCGCCGCGAGCCGGAGAGGGAGAGGTCGCGGATGTGGAAACGGTAAATCATGTGGCGGCGTATCGAGCACGAGTTTCGCGGAGCGGAAGGCAATTTCGCACGACAAGCGGCGGCGGCGGCGGCGGCGGCGGCGGCAGCGGCTGGCAATACGACCGTGGAATCCGGTAGGGTTTCGCTGGGAGCAGAAGCGTCGCAGTTTATTGCGGATGCTTCGACGGAACGCTTTGGAGAACGTGAAACCGCCTTCAGCCGATTTACGAGCGAGTTCTACGCCCGCGAGACCGCGTCGCGAATCGCTCGACCCCGAACGCGAGGACGTCCGAACGCGCACACAATTGATCCTTGACAGAGAATTGAGAAAGACTGGAAATTCTTATACTTTCCTTTATAGGGTTTATCATTTGGAGATTCGATGGATTTTTTACTTTCAAAAGTTTGAAACTTGCGTATCTCACTGGTCGCGTCGAGGAACTGACGAAAAACCTAGGCGTTTCTAACCACCGTTGCGCTGGCAACTGATTGCGGACCATAACGAGTGACCGAAACCGTATACAATAAATTCGCCGCTTTCTGCTTGAACTCGCCGGCTAGATAGAAATTACTGAGAAGCAACGAATTTATTATTTGTTTCGCCTGCTTAATTATACTTAAATATACTTAGAAACTGAGGAAATATTGCAATTATTAGGACAATTTTGCATTCTCTGCTTTGTCATTCCAGCGCAAGAGGTTATAAAATTCACAATTATTCTGGTTCATTCGCAACGACGACATCTAACTAAGAAAGTCAATCAGAGTTAGCTCCAGCGACCTGAATGTCGCTGCCGTTAATCCTCAATCGTTACGTACGTATACCAACGTATAGATGTAGGTATATATATATATATATAAATCTTCTCAACTACAATTTGCGGCTTGCAACGTCCTACTAAAACTCCTCCCGATCATCTAGAAACCGTACGGCGCAGTGCTTATCGATCTAAAAGTGAAATAAGTCGATCGGCCAGGTGGCGATCGCGCGCTCGTTCGTGCTCGATAGTATCTGTCTCGATCGGGAATCGGCCGGTTTATTAGCGTGGCAGTGTGCGCGAGCGCGTATCTCCGCCGTTGACAGCCGTAATTGTATAAGCTTTTTTTTTTTTTTTTTTTTTTTTTTTTGAATTGTG